>NC_085031.1:5154796-5189796 GCF_963692335.1 Osmerus eperlanus
TTGTGGATTATTATTTTTGAGTAGGTATTTCATCATAGCAGAAAGTGCTGACTCAATCACGTCATCTCTGCATCAGAGGACGGTAACAAGCACAGTTTTGTTCTGTTTCCTGTTTCTTCTAATGCAGGCTAGCGGTTCTGTTTGACCTTGAAGTCCAGGCAGTGTGGCGTGGCCACCACCCACTGACTCAACCTCCCCTGCAGGGATGTGTGTTGCCATGACGATGCCCTTGAGCAAGGTTGCAGTCTCACCTGGCCTGGTTCAGGAAAAGAGAAAAAAGAACAGAAAAAGAGTGATTAAAATAAATAAATCAATAAATGGGATGAAATCTCAGAGTATTAAGAACAAAGGGTTTGGTGAGTCAGGTTACAAGTTGGAGATCCCCAGGGACTGTGAAGCACAGGCTGGTTAAACCTTTACAGCAGTATAAGTAGAAACATCTCCACCTGAACTCAGATCTCTTTGATCCTCCTCCCCACGGTCTCCGAGGAGACAGAGACTTCCTGTTGGGGCTGGGATGGGGGCTCTGCAAGATCAGGCTGGATGCAGTCAACCTACATGTTCAGCAGGAACCCTGGAGAGCTGGGAATTGTAGCTATCGTACATAGTATGCAAGTTTTAATAGATTGAAGAAAAAAAGAATGTGATTTAATATACAGTTTTTCTCAATTGCTAAGACACATTTCTTGAATGTGTACTGTGTTTTCTCCAAACTCTATACACACATACTTACACTGTTTTGACCAAACCCTTGACTTTTGACCCAAAATAAAACACTGTAGTCAAAACCATATTATCTGTCGTATAAACCTAACTTTGCATTCAAAATACACACAAAGCCCTCAAATAAATTCAACCTTCTGAATACCCTTTAGACACTGCTGGGAGGAATTGAAAACACTATTATAAAAAGGTTTTCAAGAACCATTGACTATAACGTGTCCCTGAATTCTAGATATGTTCCACCTCATGAGTTTGACATGATGTAAATCATAAAACTCACAATTACTGCAATTGTCCTTCTTACAGGCTGTTTATTTTCTATTTACATTATACAGCAATTGCATTTTGAGCTTTTGTTACTGTAGTGGTCACAGTATACAAATAGTAGTACTGTTAGTCAACAACACTAATGTATTGCTGTAAATTGTAATTTGGGGAACAAAGGCTAAGAAAACAAGGAAATAAACAAATAATTTTTACCTGGGTAACAGAGCTTGAGTACAGTACTGTTCATTGTGGGTCAGCATCCTATCTCTGACCAGGGTCAGGCCAAAGATTTTCCTCAACATCATAGGCAATGTTTTCTCTAGCCAAACAACAGGGAAAATGCCCCTGAATGCCTGAGCCATCCCTGACAAGACTCAAGAGCAATGTCCCCACAAGCTTCTTCCATGGCTTGGAGAAGGTTGTTCTGTCATAGGGATTTCTGTCATAGTGTGGCATGGATCTCATTTGAGATTGTTGTTCTTCTTCCTCTTCCTCTGCCTCTTCCTCTCCCTTGTCCACCTCCTCTCATTTGGACAATTCTTCCTTTTCTTCTGATATTTGCGTCCATGATTTCAAAGTACAGATGAGCTTACCTTTGTATTCATTCCAAACCCCTGATTGCTTGTTGAGTATATTTGCTTGTTAGTGCTTACACATGGATAATTGGTTGTTAAGGGTGTTTGAATTGCGCTGTTTTGGGTTTACTTATCAAATGGCAGTGTTTTCTGAATGACATAATGGTGATAATTGTGTCTTAAAGTAAGAGGTGTGTTTAGACTTTTGCAAAGAAGTGTGAATGAACCTGAGAAATGTGTCAAAAATGGTAAATTGTGTTACAATTTGTTTGTTTGAAGAGTCTTTCTACCCCTTTGTACTGTGTTATAGACAAGCAGGCTGGAAACTCCCTGTCTGTAAGTAGAGGAGAGGAGAAGAGAGAAGGGGAGAGGAGAGGATAGGAGGGGAGGGGAGAGGAGAGGAGAAGAAGGGAGAGGAGAGGATAGGAGGGGAGGGGAGGGGAGGGGAGGGGAGGGGAGGGGAGGGGAGGGGAGGGGAGAGGAGAGGAGAGGAGAGGAGAGGAGAGGAGAGGAGAGGAGAGAGAAGAGAGAAGAGAGAAGAGAGAAGAGAGGAGAGAGGAGGGGAGACAGGAGAGGAGAGGAGAGGAGAGGAAGGGAGAGGAGAGGAGAGGAAGGGAGAGGAGAGGAGAGGAGAAGAGAGGAAGGGAGAGGAAAGGTGAAGAGAAGAAAAGAGAGAAGAGAGGAGAGGAGAGGAGAGGAAGGGAGAGGAGAGGAGAGGAGAAGAGAGGAAGGGAGAGGAGAGGAGAGGAGAAGAGAAGAGAGGAGAGGAAGGGAGAAGAGAGGAGTGAGGAGGGGAGAGAAGAGAGGAGAGGAAGGGAGAGGAGAGGAGAGGAGAGAAGAGAGGAAGGGAGAGGATAGGAGAAGAGAAAAGAGGAGAGAGGAGGGGAGAGAAGAGAGGAGAGGAAGGGAGAGGAGAGGAAGGGAGAGGAGGGGTGAGGAGAGGAGAGGAAGGGAGAGAAGAGGAGAAGAGAGGAAGGGAGGGGAGAGGAGAGGAGAGGAGAGGAGAGGAGAGGAGAGGAGTGGAGAGGAGAGGAGAAGAGAAGAGAGGAGAGGAAGGGAGAGGAGAGGAGAGGAGAGGAAGGGAGAGGATAGGAAGGGAGAGGAGAGGAGAAGAGAAGAGAAGAGAAGAGAAGAGAGGAGGGGAGAGGAGAGGAGAGGAGAGGAGAAGAGAAGAGATGAGGGGAGAGGAGGGGAGAAGATAGGAAGGGAGAGGAGGGGAAAGGATAGGAAGGGAGAGGAGAGGAGGGTAGAGGAATCCCACTCTCTGTTGTTCGTCCCTATTACATTTACATTTAGTCATTTAGCAGACGCTCTTATCCAGAGCGACTTACAGTAAGTACAGGGACATTCCCCCGAGGCAAGTCGGGTGAAGTGCCTTGCCCAAGGACACAACGTCATTTTCCTGGCGGGGAATCGAACCAGCAACCTTCTGATTACTAGTCCGATTCCCTAACCGCTCAGCCACCTGACTCCTATTACTGCCACTGAGCTGCAGTCGGGAGCTTGAGAGAATGTGCATTAGAATAGAGGAGAGAGTGAAGTGGTTAGCGAGCGACAGAGAAAGTGTGTGGGATTAAGCAGGGAGGGAGGGAAGGAGGGAAGGCGGATGGATGTTACCTGAAAGCACCGAGGAACTTTCTCTACTTCTACTCTCTTTTGAAAGTCAGGGTCCTATTGTGAAGTTCACTTCCTCTGTCTCTCCTTCTCCTTTTCAGACTACTCCCTCTTTCTCACTCATTCTTCCTCTCTCTCATTGTCTATATCTCGATGTGTTGTTCTCTATCTTTCTGTACTTCCCCTCCCTCCCTCTCCCTTCTTCCTCCCCCCCCTCTCTTTCTCTCTCTGCAGCATTCTCTCCACTTCTGAATAGGGGAGTCCTCTTCATCTTGGCATCTGTGCTGTGATGAACACCACCTAACTAGGCCACTGCATAAACGGCGAGAATAGCAGCAAAGTACCACAAAAAAGAAAAACACTGAATGAGTTCGCTGGGGAAAGCACAATTTCATACCCAACATGCAACTGCTGACAACGGTTATCCAGCGAGGAAATGTTGTCCATACAGGCTTTGTTCTTGTCCCAAGATGTGTTCATTTATTAATACCTATAGCTTTTAATAGCTTACAGGACACTGCAGGTTTGCTGTGACTCCATGACCAAAACTGAGATTAAACTCTCTTTCCTCTTCTTCCTCTCAGTCCATCTCATCCGTCTCTCTTCTCTCCCCTTTCTCCCCCAGTGTGGAGCATGACTTCCGTCTGCAGGAAGGCCAGGTGTCCCGTACCTGGAAGGTGGGAGACCCCCCCGAGGGCTCCCCCCAGGTCATGGCCCCCCAGGTCACGGCCCCCCAGCCTACCACGCCCCACCACCAGGACACCCCGCTACCTGTGCCCTCCCGACCCAGCACCCCAGCCACCTCCAGCCCCCCGGCAACCACCAAGAAGAACAGGAAGAAATGCTTCTGGTTCATGTGACCTGGAGAGGAGGAGAGAGGAGAGAAAAAGTGAAGTGTTGTATTGAATAACGTCAAATGGTTACATCGTTTAGACTGATCGTTGGGTGCAGACAAAAAAAGAAAAATTACAGTTGAAAAAGTGAGCGAGAGAGCCAATGTTGTAAAAGACAAGAGAATATATTGTTGTTGCGACTTGAAAAATGGACAGATTTTTTTCTCTCCAAAGCAGGAAAAGACCTGGTTTGGAGAGAACCATGTTGTGCTGCTGATGTTGCCATGTTAAAACTGTGATTCTATACATACATGACCTTTAAATGCACTACATTTAGCCTTTGACACCTGTGGCGAAGGGTTTGTGAGGTATTTTGTTTGCCCAGGGTGGTAGAATGTGCCACGGTCTTATTAAAACTTTATGAGTAAAAAGGTTTCTAGCAGTGAGGGACTCTCCTACACGGGCAGTTACGAGAGATGAAGAGAATATTCTGAGAGGGAGAGGATGCAGGAACAACACGCGGAAGGAAGGGGAATTAATAAAAGAAGAGAGAAAGAAAGGGAGAGAGAGGTAGAGAGAGAGAGCTGGAGAGAGAGAGAGAGCAATTGACAGAGGCAGAACAAGATGGAAAGAGAGAAAGACAAAGAGACACACAGAGGGAGACTAAGTGAGAGGTGGAGAGGAAATGGGAGGGAGAAAGAGAGCTAAACAGATGGACACGCGGAGACAAAGAGACAGCCAGGCAGACTAGAGAAGTCTTCATCATTACACTAATGGACTAATGAGGGTCAGTACACTAGCTTTTATATCCTGGGACGTTGCGAGAAATCAATTATTATGACCCGCATTTAAAACCTTTAATATAATTAGAATTAATATACACACACACACACTCACACACTCACACACACAGGCTGGGAAGGCTACAGTCCAACAAGATAAAGGGATAGAGAGACCGTTAGTGGACAGTATATACACCAGAGTTGTTCTTCCTGACTGCTTTATATCCAAAACAGATTACTGCTCTATAAAGTATTTTAACACAACCACCCTGGTCTTCTTCTCGTGGTTCTTCAGTCTGGGTGGGTTTGAACGTGCGCGTCTCAGGCAGAAGACAAGTGGGAAGACGTCAGCAGAGTGCAGTGGTGACACTGACCATCCCCCTCCAGGGTTCAGCCAAGCGGAGCGGGCGAGTTACCGTAACCATGACGCCTGTCGACCTCCAGCTACGTGCGCCCCCAAAAATTTGAGGAGCGGCTCTCTGAGATTACGCAGCCCTCTCGGACTTGGGGACGAGACCCCCCTCTCCACCAGATGGCCGCGCAGACAGGGGTCGGAGCCCGATCCGCAGATGTAAGCCTCAGACATCTGACGAGAGCAGGAGATTTGAAGGAACGTGACAAAGTCCTGGTTCGTCATTCATGGCCCTCGTCTTCATGGGCTGTGGAGAGACTCTACAGCGACCCCATTGGGTTCTTCTCCTGTCCGTCTCCCCTCATGGCTGCTGTTGTTTCCAGACTATTCCAAATTCTGCTCCCAAAGCTAGAATGCATTCACACCGAACGATGCACGCCGGCTGCCTATCAGGAGAACACACAGAGAGAGAGAGAGAGAGAGAGAGAGAGAGAGAGAGAGAGAGAGAGAGAGAGAGAGAGAGAGAGAGAGAGAGAGAGAGAGAGAGAGAGAGAGAGAGAGAGAGAGAGAGAGAGAGAGAGAGAGAGAGAGAGAGAGAGAGAGAGAGAGAGAGAGAGAGAGAAAGAAAGAAAGAAAGAAAGAAAGAGAGCTCTCTTTCTCTCATGTTGTGGATCATGTTGTTGTTTTTTGGGGGGAGCAGGTGAGCGTAGGGGATGTTGTAGAGAGCTGACATCTCTGGTTGGCTTCCCAGGCTTCCCAGGCTCCGCCCCATGAAATCTCCTCCCCCGGTCTCGCTCTGAAGGTGTTTCGGAGAACACAGCCCTGTGAATCGACAGATAGGGCACTTGGCTGACTGCACTTGCCAAGCTTTCTCGCTGGCCACTCAAACGTATATCTGTGGGCAGTGTACACACACACACACACCTACAAACACACACTGCAATGCAAGGTTGCATCACAAAGTCGGATTCAGTTCAATAAAGGCCCGAGGCTCACTAACTGAACTCATGCTGCATCCTGCTGTGCTCTACTGAGGTATACAAATGGAAGTGCTTTGCTGTCAAAGTTTCATCGTCCCAAAATAAATGTGCAGACACACACACAGTCATACATGCACACAAACACGAAATACAAAAGATTCTTACACACAAAGACTGAAACTCGCCTTGTACGCTCTCTCTTTCACCAACTCGCTCTCTCACACACACACATTGAAACTCAGCACATACGCATTGTTCTCCACAGATAAAGCACATTATCTTTCCAGGGGGAGACACCCTTGTTCTACAGTGCCAGACATCCTACCCAGGCTTCCCTATCCCTCCCTAGTGAACTACTTCTACCTCTTTCTCCATGGCTGGTTACCTGTCTTTCTCTCTGTCTGTCTGCCTGTGTCATGTCCTGCTGTGCAGTGCCGTGCAGTGCTATGAGGAGGACAGGGTAGCTCGCTAGCGTTATCAGTTATTAATCCTACTGGAGTAATCCGGAATCCGGAACAGAGTGAGCTTACAGGGAGCAGAGAGGATCTGAGCCTTGCCTGCCTGCAGGGAGGAACAAACAGAGAGGAAAGATCGCATCCATAATGAAAAGAGGAGAGTCGGGGGAGAGTCAGGGGGGGGGGGGGTGGGGGGTGGGGGGTCTATGTAGACAGGTTGGGAACACAGGCAGATAAGCTATACAGGTGCTGTGGGCAGGCAGGGAAGCCGGCGGACTGGCAGAGAAGCTGGTTCTTCTGCCTTCGGAACATTCCAGAAGAGCTCCTCCAGAGATCTGAGGCATGTTTCTTTCGAAACATATCAAACCCTGCATGTTCTGGTCTGGGTGGGTCATTCCAGGGTACAGTAGAGTATCTGGGTCCAGATGGACACCACGCCTGTCTTCTAGACACTTCAAAGCCACACCAGGGTCAACGTTCGCTCACGCAATTCACTGCAACGCTCCACTTTACAAGAATGACTGGAGGCATCAACAAGCATGCATAATGTCTTTGTGACAACCACTACAACTACACGCATGCAAATCCGCACACACACACAGACACACACACACACACACACAGACACACACATGCATGCACATCCACACACACATGCACACACACACACACAAGTAGGAAAGGGGGAAAGTAAGCTAATACGTATGAGTCATTGGCTTGTGATGTTATACAGAGAAGATGTTGAACACAGAAGATTACAACAAAGGGGGTCATTTCCAAGTCATCCTGACGGAAGAGGAGGAGGAGGAAGAGGAGGAGGAGGAAGAGGAGGAGGAGGAGGAGGAGGAGGAGGAGGAGGAGGAGGAAGATGCAAAGTTTAGAAGGGTTCAAACTCGTCAACCGAAAATTACTGTCAGACAAACATCTGATGCAAGAAATTATTTGAGACGAGGTTGATTTCATATCTAATTTACCAGTAATAACTCCTGCCCCGCTGTTTGACGTTTATGAAGTGTTTGCTCATTACACTAAGAGATTATGGGGTTTGTGATGTATAATAACTGAAAGATGGTCCCACTGCACTCACCGCATCTTATCGCAACAAAACTGCATGCACTTGTTCAATACCAACGTACACGCTCGCGCACACACACGCGCACAGATATATTGAGTCACTTCCACTCCTATCTACATGCAGCTTAGTGTGGCTATCTTCCTCAGTGAAGTCTGACCCCAACTCACTGCAGCAGCCAAGGCTGTGCGCGTGTCACAGGGGAACGGTGAATAATGAATTAAAAAGTCCCCATTTCAAGACGACCTGCCGAGTTTCTGAGTCAACTCAGCCACAGATTGGTTAAATAAAATATGAGCTAAACTCTCCCCTGTCACCCTTGTTACCACTGCATAAAAATGGGCCTCGGCAACCATCAGAATATGTAAATACAGGCTTGCTAAAAGAGGAATATGCACTATGACACCTCCTGTGTCCGTCATCGGGGAGGAACAGGCTTACATATTCATTGTGCTATGAATTGTAATAACTTGTCTACTTATGGCCTGCCAGCCCTCCTGTAAGCTTGTCTAATTGGCTTAATTAACGAGGAACAACAGACAAGAATGTGAAGCTTGATGGCATCTACCCTGCAAATATACTCATGCGAGGTGGAGAAACGACTGAACCGAGGACAATGCAAATGTGAAACATATGCCCCTATGTAACCCTAAAACTACACCCTGTGTTTTGTTACATGACATACTCCAATGAATCAGGCTTAACTTAGAAAGTGTACTTAGAGTCTTAGGGAGTAAACCACAGGCAGAATAGAGCTTGTGTCTGTGACCTATTCTGGAGCACATTCATACCATCTGGTTAAGCAACCAACCAACAAATTATCCAAACAACAAATTAAAACGTTCCGATTTTCTTCTTCGTCTTCTTCCTCTGATATTCGTCCGTTCCAATTTGCACTGGAGGTGCGCCAAAAAACATTTCCACCACAAAGAGCACGCTAGTGCACACAGCCAGTGAGATTCATGGACAACAACCTATACGGTTTGGTTAATACCTGCAGGGTAGTCAAGGTGCTCAAAAACACAGTTTGACAATTATTTCCAGGGGAATTTTAGCCGCAATTTGAGAGTTTTTCAAACATCAAAGTCAGTGTCTCAGAGGGTGTTTTTGATCACTTCAAAGCCCTGTGACTGCTTTGCCGAGAGGTGCTTCTGGCTTTGGTTTTGTACTTTCATCCAGCGTGTTTTCTTTTCAAAAGGTGCGTCATGAAGTTAGTCTGCATTGGCTGTTGCATCATACAGAAATCAGTTCATAATTATTTGTAATTCTAAAGGACATATTACCATATAGCTACGACTTTCTTCGGTACAAATAAGGACATTTTTTATTAGCTTTTTGTTGACTGTACAGTGTGTGTTACAGACGAAAAGTTCGTCTGTCTTGCATCTTGTCTTGCATGTGGGAATAGGATATAATCTAATTTGCTAGCATCAAGTCTGATGTGAGCCATTGAGTTGTGATGTGATTACGTATTGAGAGCAATCAATCATTTCTAAATTGTTACAAAATCATTCATAATGGGAGCAGTTTTTAACATATTATTATTGAGAGGAGATAATGAAACAACAACCGATTAACATGATCGGAATTCTTTCCGCTTACACGAGTTTCATTTTCACATAATTGCCTATATTCTCTTTAGCGCTTGAAACCAAACACAACAAAACACTTCACCGTAGAAGTGTCGTTCCTCGGTCCCCCGAAACGTAAAGCTGTCATCTTGGTTTGCATGTGTCTCATCGCCAGAGGTGAGAACTCGGCTTCTCAGCCCTAGATGAATAGAAGATATGGCCAACCCCAATATCCCTTAATTAGAACAGTCTCACTAATTGCATTCTTAGCATCCTCACAATGTCACTTGCGTCACTTGTGTTCAAAGTGGGACACTGGCGGCCATTTCACATTATCAAGGGTAAAAATGAATGAGAATATGAACTGCAGCTTCACAGTCAATTACAGTGTGTCTGTGGGCTAAACCTAGGAATGATTAATTTGCTTTCCATGCAAATAAAGCAGCCTAAGCATAGCTTGTAAAACAATAAAAGGTATCCACTTTAATGCCTTTGGTGTCTCAGACACATTCCTAACGCTGGAACATAAAGCCAACATTTATGAAATACAGCACTTGCTTCTTCAGTAAAATAAAGCCCAACAATGGACAACCTAATTTCAAGTCGCTTCATTCTTGTCTTATCACCTGTAAGAAACATGAGCTCGATGTCATAGGTGGGGTGGTAACCTGATATCTACCTGTCTGCATCACTTACGACTCCGTGCCCCGACAGGTGCCGTTTCTCAGGGACATCTGTAGGGCCTAAACGCATTTTATTTACACACGAAATATTATTCATTTCACCACCGATAAAAGTATAGGCTACTGTACATGAAAGGTGTACCGCTATGTGAAGCTGATTCCGACGGTGCGATTACTTTGGAGGACAAATAACGTCCGGCAACAATGGCGAAAGGAGAGCGGAAGATGGTGAACTTCAGCGGAGCAGCGGGGATGGTCCTACTGTGGTTAGGGTCTGTACTGCCGCAGTGTCTGGGGGTGGTGTACACCAACGACTGGGCGGTGAGGATAACCGGGGGCCCAGAAACGGCAGAGAGTACCTTAAATAAATATGGATTTGTTAATATGGGACAGGTAAGCCAACCATTACTTGTAACATAAAGTTGTGTTAACTAGAGTAGTTCCTGAACTGTACAGTTTTGTATGATCAAAATTGGACAGACTAAATATTGGTTTGGAAAACATTTCCCCTTCATTTACTCTTCTATAATTCACTGAGAACAGCAAAAAGGTGTATTCATTTCTGAACAGCATCTAACTTCTTTTAAGTGGGGGATTAAAGCTAAAACACTTGGAACCACAGGTGTCCGGCAACCATTACATTACATGCTAGACTGGCCTTGAATCGTTAGCTCTGAATCATTCAGACTATGGAGGAGGAGTGTCTATAATGGCAGACAAGGTAGCACATTTGTATTCGGGCAACTAACAGTCGTGTGGCCCTCATATCAAATGAGCCAAGTCATTGACCTTGTACTGGGCACCCTACGTAAGAAGCAATCCAATCCAGAGATGTAGGCCAGAAGCCTGGTTTTAGATGTGGCACACAGACACAACACGACCACACACAATAGATATTGTGTGACTGAGACATTTCTGTCAGAGGTACTGAGGTGGTCTGTTGGTTAAGAGCTTAGTCATTCTCTAACACGGGGGGGTCAGAAGATGCATGTGGGGCCAACCTTTAGCGCCGCTGCCTGGGCGAGTGCAGCGGAGCGAGGGTGCGGGGCTGTTGGACCAAACACCTGGTGACCACAGGAACATCACGACCACAGTTGATCCAAGATGCACATGGTCCAAGAAATGTATTTCTCAAAATGCAGTGAGAGGATGCTCGTCGTGGACCATCGTGTTTGGACAGAAGACTAGGAGAGTGGGCGTGTGTACCGGCTGTTATATGTGCTGTGAGGACCAGAAGTCCACTCTAGATTAGTAAACTAAGGAAAATGTGAAGGTTTTGACATTGAAAAGTGTCCTTTTCTTAGTCCGTGTAAGTTGAAGTGCTATTTCTAAGGGCTTTTAGGGATAGGGTTTGAATTCGTGTTAGAATTTCATTAAGGGTAGGGGTTAGGAGTTAGAAATAGTTTTAGGGTTGATGTTAGGAGCTTGGGTTAGGGGTAAGGAAAAACTGGTGTTTGAATGGGACTGAATTGTGAGTCCTGACAAGAATAGCCATATAAACTTGTATGTGTGTGGCTGTGTGTGTGTGTCAGGTTTCCCAGTCTTGTAAGACTACCCTTATGGTGTAAGGTAACGTTTTCAATGACGGATGCCAATACTGGCTGCATTATTCAAGAGGTATTTAGACACAGGCACACAGAATTCCCACATAAAATCCCCAAAACACACTTTTTGATAACTCCTGACCTAAACAGAAAAACAACAACATTCTTTTACATAATGACACAGACAAATCACACGCTAATCTTCTTTTTAAAGTAAAAAATGATTTATTGCTAGCAGCTTTTAAATGACACGCTACGGTAAAAGAAAGCAGGTGTGAATGTCTTTCTGTGTTCCTGGCTTTCCTCAGGTTGGAGATCTGGAGGAGTACTACTGGTTCCGCCACAACGGAACCCAGGAACGCTCTATGGTGTCCAACAAAGACATTACACGCATCATCTCCAAGGAAACCAAGGTAGAGTAATGAGATCCCACTGGGGGTGTTATTGAGACCTTGCTTGTATAATTCATTATCTGCATGATATCAAGCACACACACACACACACACACACACACACACAGACACCAGCAATCTTCCAAGTCAACCCCTGTGATGTGTACGTTGTTGCACTATATCCATTTATGACTTTGAATGCTGAATGTTGTCTGATCTCTCTGTGTGTGGTGTGTGGTGTGTGTGAGTGTGTGTGTGAGTGTGTGTGTGGTGTGTGTGTGTGGTGTGTGTGTGGTGTGTGTGTGTGTGTGTGTGGTGTGTGTGTGGTGTGTGTGTGTGTGGTGTGTGTGCGTCTGGTGTGTGTGTGTGTGTGTGTGTGTGTGTGTGTGTGGTGTGTGTGTGTGTGTGTGTGTGTGTGTGTGTGTGTGTGTGGTGTGGGCATCCAGGTGGAGTGGCTACAGCAGCAGGTGATACACAGCAGGACTAGGAGGAACTCCAGAGCCAGTCACATCTACTCCATCGACGTCAGGACTAAACTGGATCACCACAACCAACGCTCACCTAACCAAACCCAGACCCAGACCCAGGACAGGGGCCAGTCCCAAAACCAGGCCCAGACCCAGGCCCAGGCCCAGACCTTTACCTTCAATGACCCCCAGTGGAGCAGCCAGTGGTATCTTGTAAGAGTCTCTTTAGTCTGATCCTAAAAAGGCCATGTTGTTTTTGAGCACAAGGTGTGGCCATCTTATATGTCTATATCCCTGGATTTCCTGAAGTTTTTTTTTAGACAATAACCTACTTTTGCCTCCCCTCTCTTCTCCTCCCCTCTCTTCTCCCCCCCTCTCTTCTCCTCCCCTCTCTTCTCCTCCCCTCTCTTCTCCTCCCCTCTCTTCTCCTCCCCTCCCCTCCCCTCCCCAGCACTGTGATGACTCCTCCCAGAGCTGCCCGTCCTCCATGAACATAGAAGGGGCCTGGAGGAGAGGCTTCACCGGTCGAGGGGTGGTGGTGACTGTCCTGGACGACGGCATCGACCCACGCCATCCGGACCTTCAGACAAACTATGTGTGTGATGTCAGACGCTCTTCTGCAGCTCCTCCCACCTCCTCCATCTCCCCCCTCCTCCTCCCCATCCTCCTCCTCCTATCTTCTCCTCATCCTCCTCCCTCAAAAGACCTCCTCCTCCCACATACTGTCTTTCCATTGGATCTTCTGCCCTCAACTCCCCCCCCCCCTTCACCTTGTATTCGAAAGGACATTTATTAAAAGCCATTTGGCAGCGTATTTGAGTGCAACAGTCTGCTGCTCTGAGACAAGCAATGCGATCCAAGCCTTTTTGGCAGGTCCAATTTGAAAAGGTCAGGTGAGGCTATATAGAATGGATGGGATATGTCTGGTCCACTTTGCTGTCTTGCTGACCGGTGAGCTAATGGCCTCTGGTCGTGGTGGGGGTGTAGAGAGTATGGCCACTGACATTTTATGCTTTTGTGTTCCAGGATCCTCTCGCTAGCTATGACATCACTGAGAACAACCCGGACCCAACCCCCCGATATGACATCACCAACACCACCAACAAGTTAGTTCCTATTGGAGAAAACACACGCACACACACACACACAGACACAGTACACGCACGTTCCTCATTACAGCTCGGCAACATTCCTTCAGTCTTCTCGGTCGGTCTCTGCTGTTAAGACATGGCTTCCTGTATAATTGCATGTGTGAATGAATATGCATGATGGTGTCTATTCCCAGGGAAAGATGTAGCGGCACTATGTCTTTGTCCTCCTCATGCATATGCATCTGCTGCTGTCCCCATTCCCCCCCCCAACCCCCAACCCCCCCCCCCATCCCCCCCCATCCCCCCCCCTCCCCCACCACCCCCCTGTGTTTTAGCCATGGGACAGCTTGCGCAGGGATCATCGCTGCAACTGCTAACAACTCCCACTGCATTGTGGGAGTGTCCTTCCACGCCAGAATAGGGGGTGAGCCACTCTGGGTCACATGGTGCCACGCATGCCAGGGTCACTCATATGTAAATCAGTGAATGATGTGCGTGTGAATGAATGAATCAGAACGATAGGGTGAGAGTGAGTTCCTGAATTGAAGCCTCACCGAGGGTCGGATGGTCACATGACATGGTCAAATTAAAACGATGGATGGATGGATTCATTCATTCTTTATTACTGTGACAAACTGACTTGGTCCCACCTCCCTGATGTCTCCCCAGGCATTCGTATGCTGGATGGAGATGTGACAGACATAGTGGAGGCCCAATCCCTGAGCTTCAGGCCCCAGCATGTGGACATCTACTCGGCCAGCTGGGGGCCGGAGGACGATGGGAGGACTGTGGAGGGGCCTGGCACTCTAGCTCGCCTTGCCCTGGAGCACGCCATACGCTCAGTGAGTGTGTGTGTGTTTGTGTCTGTGTGTGTGTGTGTGTCTGTGTGTGTGTGTGTGTGTGTGTGTGCGTGTCTGTGTGTGTCTGTGTGTAAGCAAGTGAGAGGGAAAGAGATCGAGAGAGAAATGGTGTAAATAATAGCTACACCATTGTATACAATGTAAACAAATTGTTATTTTTTGAAAACTTGAAAGTGGGTGTGTGTGTTTTGGTGTGTGTGTGTTTTGGTGTATGTGTGCATGTGTGTGTGTGTGTGTGTGTGTCAGTGTGGATTTCTGTCACTTTCCCCAGGCTGTGTGTTTACTTCAAGGGCTCATCCTTATCTCTGAATCAATATGTAAATATTATTAATAACCCCCCCTCCTCTCTCTCTCTCTCTCTCTCTCTCTCTCTCTCTCTCTCTCTCTCTCTCTCTCTCTCTCTCTCTCTCTCTCACTCACTCTATCGTCTTTCTTTCTCTTTCTTCATCTCTTTTTCAACGCTCTCTCACTCTCTCAGATATGTAAATGCATGCTGACGGTGTGTTTGGACTGTGATAGACCTCATTAATGCAGCTTATATCTGACACAGTGAGAGAGGAGAGACCCAACTGGAGACCAGAGGAGGGATCACCAAGGTGTTTTCACATGGTTCGCTCACAGAAACCTGTGCCAATAAAGCTTTTGCAAAGTAAATATTGTCTCTCCACAGGGCAGGAAGGGGAGGGGCTCCATCTTCATGTGGGCGTCAGGTAACGGTGGGCGCTATGGCGACCACTGCTCCTGTGATGGTTATGCTAGCAGCATCTACACCATCTCTGTGTCCAGCTCTACCCGGGATGGGGGGCAGCATGCCCCCCTGGAACCCTGTGCTTCCACGCTTACGACCGCCTATGGTGCAGAGGAGGACCAGTTCCTGGAGACCGTGAGTAATTCAGGAACAAAAAGTATCTCAGCAGCAGGGAGTTACCCAGGACCAGAGATACTCAGGACCAAAGAGTCACTCAGGACCAGAGAGTTACTCAGGACCAGAGTTACTCAGGACCAGAGAGTTACTCAGGACCAGAGAGTTACTCAGGACCAGAGTTACTCAGGACCAGAGTTACTTAGGACCAGAGAGTCACTCAGTACCAGAGAGTCACCCAGAACCAGAGAGTTACTCAGGACCAGAAAGTCAATCAGGACCAGAGAGTCACTCAGGACCAGCGAGTCACTCAGTACCAGAGTCACTCAGGAAGTAACTCTGGAGCAGGAAGTTGGTCTGACTGCTAGTAACCACAAAGATTGCCATCACTACCAGATATATAGAAAACAAAAGACCAACTTCAACAGAATGATGATTTAAAAGTCATATACCTCCATAAAAGAAGCCTTCTGTGATGAGGAAAATTATGTGCTTTTTAAATGGGCCAATAACACACCCTAGGAGAAACATTTTACTTCCTGTGCCGCATCTGACAGGCAACCTTGGATCTGAAGCAAGGTTGTACCACAGTGCATTCTGGGAGCTCCGTCTCCACCGCCATGGCCGCTGGGGTCATCGCGCTTGCCCTGGATGCCAAGTACTGACCACGAGACCATCAAATCATATATACATGATCAATACCCTGTCTTCCCGATCTACACGCTGTCACTGAATCAATCCAAAACATCGGGTTGTTCATTTCAGTCTACAAATCCCATGTATTGATGAATTGATGTGTGTGCTGTGGTCTTGTCCAGTCCTGTGTTGACCTGGAGGGACGTCCAGCACCTGATCGTGAGAACATCCCAGCCTGGTCACCTTGACGACCCTGACTGGTACACCAACGCAGCAGGATACAAGGGTAACTTAACTACAGTAACTATACTATTCAACAAACAAACCAACCAGTTATCAAACAAACTAACGTGTGTGTGTGTGTGTGTGTGTGTGTGTGTGTGTGTGTGTGTGTGGGTGTGTGTGTGTGTGTGTGTGTGTGTGTGTGCAGTGAGCCACCAGTATGGGTTTGGCCTGCTTGACGCAGAGCGTCTGGTGAAGGAGGCGGAGAGCTGGAGACAGGTCCCCCCCCAGCATGTGTGTGAGGAGACCCCCATGCTGAACAACAGGTATCCCCCTCCACAAACACACACACGTACACAACCACACACAGACACACGTGCACAATCACACACGCATGTTACTAAAACTCGCACGCACCCATGTGCATGAGCACACTCAGGTACTGAACAAATCCCTCTGCTGCCAGCTGGCACACCTGAACGCCTCTTTGAAGTTCCCTCCATCTCCGCAGAGAATTTTCACTTTCCTGCCGTCTTTTTTCTCTCTCTCTCTTTTAATCCTTGTGTTCAACTTTTTTTTCCCATCCCTCCTTCCCTCGCTTTCTCGCTCTCGCTCTCGCTCTCTCTTTGCCCTTCTGTCTCATGCACTCCTACTCACTCTTTGTCCAACTCTCTCTCTTTCTCACTTTCTCTCACTCTCTCTCTCTCTCTCCACTTTCTGTCTCTCATATTCTCATATCTCATATCCCCCTCACACACAGTGTCATACCAGAAGGCTCTGTGCTGAGGTCTGTCCATGAGTCTACTGGCTGTTCCAGCCACCCCCCTCACCATGTGGTCTATGTGGAACATGTCCTTGTCCGAGTCACCGTCACACACGGTCGCCGTGGAGACCTCTCCATCGCGCTCACGTCACCCGCAGGAACCCGCTCTCAGCTGCTGGCCAACCGGTAGGACCGCAACCCACCACACACACACACCACACACACACCACACACACACCACAGACACACACACACCACACACACATGCCCCAGATCATTAAAGGTTCCGTAACACAGTTGGGTCACGTGTCTAATACGTTTTCTTTAAGGGTTTTAGGGAAGTTTGGAAATCCTCAACTAAGTGCAGTTCCGTCCCAGTGATAAGATTGACTGACTCTGTGGTTCTCTGTGACCGTGTTGTGTTACAGGCCTCTGGACCAATCAACTGAGGGCTTTCGGAGCTGGGAGTTCATGACCACTCACTGCTGGGGAGAAAGGTCTTCTGGGAAATGGAGTCTGGAGGTCCTCGACATGCCCTCTCCAAAGAGAGAGAACAGTATACAAGGTCAGCTACACTAATATACTCCATAAAACTTCTAAAACCTCCATAATATTGAACAAGTCCATTCATTTTATAGTTTTATTACCCTTTGTCCAACTCTTTATTTTCATTGATTTACTTATAATAACTTGGTTAGTTTAGTGAACCCAATGCAATTCGGTTCGTCTACAGGGAAACTGGAAGAGTGGGCTCTGGTGTTTTATGGCACCTCCAAGCACCCGTACTCCATGCGACGTGAGCAAGCCCGCTCAGCTGAGCTGCCGGCCGGCGGCAGCAGCAGCGATGACCTCAGCGAGGAATACAGCGGTGAGTCACGCCATTGCAAAATAGCTCTCTTTTTGTAGCACAGGAAGGGGAGGCAGACAGCACCCAATTATCGCAGTCTCTTAGAGAAGTCACACTACCCATCTAGTGGCTAATGACAGGGCCGTGTGACTCTGATTGTGGAGCAGGAGGCCCCTCCCACCTCCCTGCTGTCCAAGTCTCTTTGTCGCCATTCAATGATGTTGTGACCGTGGTTTTTTTGTTTCTGTTTTTTGGGGGTCTGGTGTTGATGTCGTGACTGCCGGCATTCTGGTCTTGTGTTGATGCTGATGTCACAATCTGTGTCACTGTGCCCTGCCAGGACCATGTGACGCAGAGTGCGGTGAGGATGGCTGTGAGGGCCCCGCCCCCCAGCAGTGTGTCACGTGCTTACACTTCTTCCTCAAGTTCAAGAACAACACAAGGTCAGATCAATGACAATTACAGCACACACCCCCAGCACCAAATAGCATCCAGCAATACAGCACACTACCATGCAGCCCATCACTGTGTCGTACAGGACAGCAGAAAACTGCACTCCACACACAGAACAGCACAAAACAGTATAACAGTACAGTGTAGTGCACCACTGTACAGAACAGCACTGCTGAGTACAGTGCAGGTACAGTTTTCAACGCATCAGAACAAAGCTGAAATCCCAGGTCACATGATCATCTTAGTCTCCAGGAGTTGAACAAGAGTATGACTCAGCAGTCTCTATATGACTGTATAATAAGCAGGAAACAACCCGGACACTTAGTATTCACATAAATACCACTTCAGGCTCTATCTATAGAAGATGATCTGGGCACACAGCACTCACAACACTAATATTGGAAGGTTAATAGAGGTTTTTCACTGGACACTGAAGTACTCTCTCTCTTCCCCTCTCTCTCTCTTCTTTCTGCTAAAGGACATGCGTGTCAGCGTGCCCCGTGGGGTTCTGGGGCGACCGGCATCGCTGTAAGAAGTGCTATTCTTCCTGTGAGAGCTGCAACGGCAGTCGTAGTGACCAGTGCACTTCCTGTCGCCCCGGACACCACCTGACCGAAGGGACCAATAGCTGCACAGCTAAATGCGGGGACAACTACTACCTGGACCACGGTACGTGCTCATCTGAAGACTCGCTCCTTTCTGGGTGGAGTTGGATAGCCTGGTGACTTCGGAGGAGTTTGAGACATGTAGCTAAGGCAGTAGAACCTTGACGACAATGTTGACATCGCTAAGGTCGAAAGTCAAACTCCTGACGGGAGTCAATAACATCATCAGGAATCAAAACAACCATGTTTCATTGAATGAAAGTGTCTTCTAATTGACACACATTTGTAGTTAACCCGTGGAAAAGATATATAACCAGTCAGAGGGCTGACCTGTGACAGAGGACTCCTGAGTGGCTAGCAGCCGGGTGACTGGACAGCAGTGCGCGTGTCCGCAGGGTGTGGAGTGCACGTCATAGCGACGGCGTCGGTAGTGAAGGCTGGGCCGGTGTGATTTCTCCTCAGATCTGAATACCTGCCGTCGATGCAGTGACAGCTGCCTGAGGTGCACTTCAGTCAACATCTGCACGGAATGCAAACCAGGCACGAGGTGAGCCAATCGCGGCAGTCCTCCAACGGCACCGGGATGAACCTGCTCTGTAAACACAGGCCACTCCGCCGACGCCGTGCATGCTGAATGCTGATGTGGCACTTTCTCTCGCTCAGTAAACTCGTCACGACTAACAGGATGCCGAGTGTAATGTTGAATCTGTGTTTTTGCCTGCGGCGGCGGTCAACTAAGAGAGAGTTTGTGAGTGCATGACCCCCCCCACACGCATACGTGTGGGGGGGGGGGTCAAATGCTGAAGATCGAAACATGGGTCCCGTTGACCACGTATGCTTTGATGAGTCATTGTCTGCCTATGTCACTGGACTCACATACCCCCCCCCCCCGCCCATCCATCCCTCCAGTCTCCAGGGTAACCGATGCCAGCGGAGCTGCGGAGCAGGAAGTTACCTTAGCGACAAGGAGGGGGAGGGGGCCTCCTGCCAGCCCTGCGACCAAGCCTGTGCCACCTGTGCAGGTAAGAGGAGAGGCCAAAGGTGGTGGATGGGAGGGTCCCTGCACAGCTCCGGATCCACAGCCATACCGAGTCTCCTGTCGGTCCTCGATGCCCTGTTGCATAATCGTTGAGAGGTTTTAGCATTCGAGGCGCGAGCATTCATGGCGTCCGTGTTTACCTGTATCTGTGTGTGTGTGTGTGTGTGTATCTGTGTGTATCTGTGTGTGTGTGTGTGTGTCTGCCAGGCGGCGGTGCGGAGGCGTGTAACCAGTGTGCGGAGGGATACCTGATGGAGGAGTGGAGGTGTGTGTTCTCGTGCAGCCCGGGGTTCTATGCCACGCTCGCCACGGACGACGCTGGCGGCCAGAGGATGTGTAGGAGGTGAGCGAGCACCGTGTGCTCCGGTGTGGGCGGTTGGTTTATCTCTCTAATGGCAGCCAGGCAGGCCCTATCCTGCACCCTGTAGAGGAGTGCGTGTGTGTGTGTAACGCCTGCTTTACACACACTATTTGCCTATTTTTACAGATCTGTCTGCAGAAGGTGGGCTCGCTCCACATGTTTGCGCGACATGCTGATAGGCTACTGGGCAGGGTTTTGGAAAGATTTGTGTTCTGATTGATAATGCACCACAAGACCGTACATGGAGCGGTTAAACCCACCCGTGGCCAATTTTAAAATGTACGGCGTCAAACGCAGTTGGACATAGGGATGGCATCGACAGCTTCCGCACAGTCGTGTAATCGTGTAAGCCAACCATAAGTGGGTGGGTTGATTTGTGGGACGTGTTTGGCTCCAATGGTGTGTGTGTGTGTGTGTGTGTGTTGTGTGTGTGTGTGTGTGTGTGTGTGTGTGTGTGTGTGTGTGTGTGTGTGTGTGTGTGTGAGTGTGTGTGTGTGTGTGTTTGTGTGTGTGTGTGTGTGTGTGTGGTGGGGGGGTATTCAGGTGTGATGCCGGCTGTCTCACCTGTGTGGGACCAGGCAGCAGGAACTGCAGCAGCTGTGCCAGCGGACGCCCCCTGCAGGACGGCATGTGTGTGGTCAGCACCGCGTGTGGACACGGTCAGTCCTACCTTCCCCTGTCAGCTCCTCTTCTGGCTCCTCCTCCTCTGGCCTTCTTGGCTTTATCAGTCGGATATTACTGCGTCACTAATACACAGGGCTGTATGTATGTGTGCCAGATATGTGTATATCTATGTATATATATGTGTGTGTGTGCTCCCCAGGTGAGTACCAGGACAGTCATGGGGCGTGTCACGCGTGTGAGGCAACATGTATGAAGTGTACAGGGCCGAAGAGTGAGGACTGTATCAGCTGTGAGCCCTCATGGTGAGGCCCCCACACACACACACCCACACACCCACACACACACGCAACAAAAACACGCACACGTAAACACATTGTGTGTACACGTACACACACTCACATACAAACACCCACACGCGCGCGCACTTGCGTACACACACACATACCAGAGATCAGAGAAAATGCAGATGGTTGTGTGCAACAGATGCCACAACAGACACGATGACTAACAGAGAAAATAGTTGAAGTCCGCTCCTCTCTCCATCTGCAAGCCTCCATCATTACTGGCTCCTCAGGTGTTTCATCCTTCTGAAAAAACTGTCTGAAAGAGTTTTCCGGCTGTTTCAGCAACTGTCTCGACATGTACCTTACCTCAGTTGGCAGGCTCAAGCATTTGTTTTCCTGGAACATTAATTACCAGCGTTGATTCAAATTCTATTAGCTAGACATATTCTGCTTTAGAAATCTCTACTGTATGCTCTATAATTCATTATCTTTGCATTACAAAACCAAGGAATAATTCAAACGAAATGGCTAAACGAGTTGAATGGTGTTCAGTGGAGTATAAGTGTGTGTGTGTTTGAGGGGAATGTCAGTCCAGTCTCTGGGTGATGAGGAGTCTGATGGCTTGGGGGAAGAAGCTGTTCCAGTCTGACCCTGAGGTCCACGATGCTTCATAACTTGTGTCATATTTACCAGACGTGTCCAAACAACACCACCGTGCCTGGACTCTCTAAGCAACTGCAGGTTACCAAGCTCACCCCGGCAACAGGGAGCAGTTTTGACAAACTCTGAATAACCACCTTAAGATGTACAGTTAGGAGTAACAATAGGATAGGAACCAGTAGTATGGATGTTTTGTCTGAGCGGTCTGTGTGTCTGATTGGTCCAGGTCTCTGGACGAGGGTCGCTGTGAGGAGGAGTGTTCCCAGGGGAAGTACCAGTCTGGCGGGCAGTGCCACTTGTGTGACCACACCTGCGCCACCTGTCTGGAGAGTGGCCCTGCCAACTGCACTAGCTGTGACACAGGTGAGCGACACCTGTCAATCACACCTGTCAACAACACCCGCCAATCACTCTGTCAGCCAGACGGAGCTGAAATCTCTTCGGATTCATCCACGATCTGTCTGTGTCTTGTGTGTGAATGTGTACGTGTGTATACGTCTATGTGTGTGTGGTTCTCCAGACAAGTTTGGAACGGACCGCTACTTGTACAGCGGCGAGTGTGTGGACACGTGTCCGGAGGCCTTCTATCACACCCAGGACAACGCCTGTGCGCCATGCCCCGCCCACTGCACCGTCTGCTCCGCCCCCTCCCGCTGCCTCCGCTGTAACTCCTCCTACTACGTCTCCAACGGCTTCTGCTCCAAGCTGGAGTGTGGAGAGGGTGAGGAGGGATGGAGGGAGAGAGAGAGAGAGAGAGAGAGAGAGAGAGAGAGAGACAGAGAGAGAGAGAGAGAGAGAGAGAGAGAGAGAGAGAGAGAGAGAGACAGAGAGAGAGAGAGAGAGAGAGAGAGAGAGAGAGACAGAGATGTTGCATGTTGTTGGTAGGCCCTAGAAAACCTCCCACTCTGCCCCCCCCCCCCCCCCCCCACAGGTGAAGTAGAGGATCCAGAGTATGACGACTGCATGGCCTGTGAGGAAGGCTGCAAGAAGTGTGTCCTCTGTAAGTACGGCTTCAACCACTGAACAAGCCCCGCGCGAACCCCAATCCACAGCCCCAGAACGCCTGCACCCTAGGACGGGAGGCATTAAGCTTGTTTCTGTATCTCAAACAGATAACCCCAGACACTGCCTGTCCTGCACAGACGGCTTCTACAAGTAAGGCTGAATGCTCTCTGTCTGCAGGCCTGTCTCCAGTGGGACCTGAGCCACTTTCCCTGTTTGTCTCTCTCTCTCCCCCTCCCTCTCTCTCTCTGTTTCCGAGTGCAGTGTGAGGCTCTGTGCCCGCCTATGAGAAACTACTCACTACTCCTGTTGCTGTTGTCATTGTCCTGGTTGCTGGAGTGGCGCTCCCTCTGTGGAGAGGGTCAGACGGGAGGGCTCACCCTCCCCTGCTGTCGTTAGGTTTCAGGAGGGCTGCTACAAGAACTGCCCAGCCAAGACGTACATCGTGCCCGAGGAGATGACTTGTGTTCCGTGCGATGACAACTGCGTGAGCTGCGATGAGGACCAGTGCTACTGGTGTGAGACAGACCTCTTCTTATCAGGTCAGCGCAGCGGCTGAGTTGAGTGTGTGTGTCTCTTTTTTTTGTGTCTGTGGTACTGTGTGTGAGTGTTGTGTGTTGTGCGTATGTTTGTGTGTGTGTGTGTGTGTGTGTGTGTGCTACGGCAGTTCTTCACCATCAAAGCTCTTTCCTCCAGAGGGGAAGTGTGTACCAGAGTGTCCTGACGGTTTCTACGGCGATGAGGACACCCAGGACTGCGAGGAGTGTCACCCGGACTGCGCGACGTGTACCGGGCCAGACAGCGACAGCTGTCTGTCCTGCGAAGACGAGGAAAAGAGGGCAGAAGATGGGGAGTGTGTCCCCATCCAGGAGGCTTGTCCAGAGAAGACCTTCTACAGTGGTGAGAGTAACCCTGGTGGAGATACTGAGGGTATCACAGTCTCACCACCTGTGTACCTGTGCGTGCAGTCATTCTATGAAATGTATTTGTTCTTCATAGTGGAGGAGGTGAAGAGTGAGACACATTCAACTATACAAAGCACCGCACACGTGTGGGCTACTAACTCTCTCTCTCTCACTGTGGAGTGGAGAGATGTTGGCGCAATGTCTAGGCTCCTCCCCCTCCTCCTCCACTTCCTGGTGCCGTGTGTCACGCTGTTGTCTTCCCTGCAGACGAGGGCGAGTGTGAGGACTGCCACGCCTCCTGCAGCTCCTGCTCTGGGGAGCTGAAGAGCCAGTGTGTCACCTGCGTCAAAGGTCTGTCTGACGGATGGCGACCGAAACTGAACTACCTTTGCTTTGCTCTTCTCTGCTGTACTATACACTGTTCTGCTCTGCTATGCATTGTCCTCCTTTAAAGCCTATCTCCTCCCTCCCCCTCCTCCCACCCCCCCCCCCCCCCCCCCCCCCCCCCCAGGGCGCTTCCTGACAGCAGAGAGGACATGCGTGTCCAGGTGTCCAGCGGGCCACTTCAGCAACCGGACCAGCGGTGTGTGTGAGGCGTGTTCGCCGGGCTGCGCTTCATGTGTGGGCGCCCAGCGCTGCACGCGCTGTCAGGCCGCACGCAAGACCCCCTTCTACCTGCAAGACGGACTCTGTGTCCACCAGTGCCTGAGGTCAGATGCCACATCTTCGAAGTGTTGGAGAATCCTATAATTCCGTTCGAAAAAGACTCTTTGGAACCTAAACAACACTGTCTGTGCTTGTGTGTGTGTGTTTATGTGTGTGGGTGTTTATGTGTTTATGTATGTGTGTTTATGTGTGTGTTTATGTGTGTGTGTATTTCTGTGTGTGTGTGTTTGTGTGTGTGTGTGTGTGTGTGTGTGTTTCTGTGTGTGTGTGTTTGTGTGTGTGTGTGTGTGTGTATCCAGGGGTTATCCTGTAGGCCAGGTGTGTCACAGCTGTGTTCCAGGCTGTGGCTCCTGTGAGCAGAATGCCACCCACTGTGTGAGCTGTGACGCCCCCCTGGTCCTGCACCAACACCAGTGTGTGGAGTCCTGCCCCCCCGGACACTCCCTCAGGGAGGGGGCATGTCAACACTGCCCCCTGTCCTGCCTGCACTGTGACACACAGGGCCAGTGCACAGGTAGGAGCACACACACACACAGATACACCCAGACAAAGACATACATGTGTACAGGTGAGATTCATACAAAGATGACAATAACCTCTCTACCCGACCCCCCCCCCCACACACACACAGATTGTGAGGAGTACCACTTCCTCCAGGAGGGGCACTGCGTGGCCGACTGCCCCGAGGGCTTCTTTGAGGACTCGGAGCGGCGTGCGTGCGAGCGCTGTCACCCGGACTGCGAGCTGTGTGACGGGGCGCGCTCCGACGACTGCGACGCCTGCGCCGACCCGGCCGCCACGCTGCTCAAGGGGGCGTGTCTCTCCCACTGCCCCGCCCACACCTACAGGAACGGTCGGACCGGGGAGTGCGAAGGTGGGTCGGGTGGAGATCAACACACGGGTCGGGGCAATCCACCTCCATTGATTTGTGAACACTAAATTAATGACACAACGGTAAATAATAAATGACATTGAAGTAATGACATCGTACAATACTCATCATCACACAGCGATGACATATTCATCCTTAATGCTTGGCTTCATGTGCGTGACTATGTATACGTGTGTCCCGGGTTGTTGTGCTGGCTGTAACCAAGAATGAAAATGAATTAAAAAGTCTGATTGATTCCTTCTGCATGGCTGCATTCAGAGGGTTACCGGACCGTGGTCATGAATGAATCATTGCTTCATTATTTATATGAATCATTGATGCTTGATTCCTTGGGGTTCTCAGTGAAGGATGCACGTTGGTAATTAGGAACTGTGTATCAAGTTACAAACCCTCCTTGGTTTGTGATTGGTTGTGAGCTCTCCTCTCCCCTCTCTGGGCCAGGCTGTGATTGGTTGTGAGCTCTCCTCTCCCCTCTCTGGGCCAGGCTGTGATTGGTTGTGAGCTCTCCTCTCTCCTCTCTGGGCCAGGCTGTGATTGGTTGTGAGCTCTCCTCTCTCCTCTCTGGGCCAGGCTGTGATTGGTTGTGAGCTCTCCTCTCCTCTATCTGGGCCAGGCTGTGATTGGTTGTGAGCACTCCTCTCCCCTCTCTGGGCCAGGCTGTGATTGGTTGTGAGCTCTCCTCTCTCCTCTCTGGGCCAGGCTGTGATTGGTTGTGAGCTCTCCTCTCTCCTCTCTGGGCCAGGCTGTGATTGGTTGTGAGCTCTCCTCTCCTCTCTCTGGGCCAGGCTGTGATTGGTTGTGAGCTCTCCTCTCCCCTCTCTGGGCCAGGCTGTGATTGGTTGTGAGCTCTCCTCTCCCCCCTCTGGGCCAGGCTGTGATTGGTTGTGAGCTCTCCTCTCCCCCTCTGGGCCAGGCTGTGATTGGTTGTGAGCTCTCCTCTCCCCCTCTGGGCCAGGCTGTGATTGGTTGTGAGCTCTCCTCTCCCCCTCTGGGCCAGGCTGTGGTTTGACGTGCCTTACCTGCTCGGGGCCCGGCCTGGACGCCTGCCTGAGCTGCAAGGAGGGTTTGAAGCTGGACACACAGGGCCACTGTGCCCCCCTCACCTCCCACTGCCCCCCACACCACTACCAGGACCAGCCCTCCACGGACTGTCACCCCTGCCACAAGCACTGCCACCAGTGCTATGGACCTGGCAAGACCCACTGTTTCAACTGCAACCAGAACCACTTCCTGCTCAGTGAGTGGGCCAGGGCTGGGATTATGTTGGGGTTAGGATGAGACTAGGCTGGGAATAGACTGGGCCTGGGGTTGGACTGGGATTAGCTTTATGTGTGCTGGCTGTGTGTATGCTAATGTGTGTGTGTGTGTGTGTGTGTGTGTGTGTGTGTGTGTGTGTGTGTGTGTGTGTGTGTGTGTGTGTGTGTGTGTGTGTGTGTGTGTGTGTGTGTGTGTGTGTGCGTGCGTGCCTGCCTGCGCAGATGAAACCTGCCTGGACAAGTGCCCGGTGGGCTACTTCCAGGAGGAGGCGGGACTGAGGTGTGAAGCCTGCCACCCCTCCTGCCAGTCCTGCGTGGGTAAACACAGCCACGAGTGCCTGAACTGCCAGCCCCAGCTGTACCGGGACAGCAAGGACTGTGTAGACACCTGCCAGGCCAGGTAGCACCCACCCCACCCACACCTCCATCCTCCCTCCCTCCCACCCCCCACCCTCGTCACCCTCCAGCCACCCTACCTCATCCATCATGCCCCCTCCCCCTTTTTACATCCAGGGCTGCATTACCTCATCTCCTAGGTAATGACTTGACAACAGGACATCGCCGGCAACAGCTCGAGCCAATCACATTTGTACAAATATCAAGTTGTCCTTTTTCAGTGGGAAACTGTGGTGGTTTCGCTGGCTACATGACTTCGATGGCCAGGTGTGTCATGTATAACAGGCTTTTCCACAAGAGAATTTACTTCTCAAATGTTTTAGGTTTTTATCCTAGTCTAACCTGGCATCTGTGTTTGGTCAAGAGCCCTGTGCTGAAAAGTTGACCTATAAGGACACAAGGGCTGTTGTGTCACTAGAGAGTGGCTGACGTAGCACACCCAATTTGGCTTGAGATTTACTGCGCCCTTTATGAGCCCTGTAAACGCAGATGGTCCTGTTTGATGGGGAGAGTTAAGCTAATGTGCCGTTAAATTGGTGCTCGTTTAAATATCCCTGAGAGAATGCAAAAAAGGACACGAGTAGTCACAAAGGATATTTAGTGCCTCGACATACCTACACACAATCCCTCCTACACACATACACAACACACTCACAGTCTCCCACACACACTTCTCACC
Source organism: Osmerus eperlanus (assembly GCF_963692335.1). Lineage (NCBI taxonomy): Eukaryota > Metazoa > Chordata > Actinopteri > Osmeriformes > Osmeridae > Osmerus > Osmerus eperlanus. The sequence continues at coordinate 5,182,210 of NC_085031.1, forward strand.
GTCTTCCACAAATACATTTTTCCACATTCTCACATTACCCATCACCCCCCCCTCCCCATCACCCCCCCACCCCTCCCCATCACCCCCCCCCTCCCCCCCACCCCACCCCCCCAGACACACACACACTTCTCACCCCAGACACCGCAGACACAAATGATGACAGCTCTCCCCGTCTGACCCCAGTTACTATGGTAACGCGGCCTCGAGGATGTGCGAGAGGTGTGACCCGAGCTGCAGCGAGTGTTTTGGGGGCGCGGCCGACGAGTGCCTGAGCTGCGCTCATAGGCTGCTGTACCTGAGGAAGGAGGGGCGATGTCTGTCCACCTGTCCCCAGGGACACTACCGGGACAGCCAGCACCTGACCTGTGAACCCTGTCACCCCAGCTGTAGGAGCTGCTCTGGTAGGTGGGAGACACACACACACACATACACACTGACATAGACACACATAAATACACACCTATACACACACTGACATAGACACACATAAATACACACATATACACACACTGACATAGACACACATAAATACACACATATACACACACTGGCAAAGACACACATAAATACACACATATACACACACTGACATAGACACACATAAATACACACATATACACACACTGACATAGACACACATAAATACACACCTATACACACACTGACATAGACACACATAAATACACACATATACACACACTGACATAGACACACATAAATACACACCTATACACACACTGACATAGACACACATAAATACACACATATACACACGCTGACATAGACACACATAAATACACACATATACACACACTGGCAAAGACACACATAAATACACACCTATACACACACTGACATAGACACACATAAATACACACATATACACACACTGACATAGACACACATAAATACACACATATACACACACTGGCAAAGACACACATAAATACACACATATACACACGCTGACATAGACACACATAAATACACACATATACACACACTGGCAAAGACACACATAAATACACACATATACACACACTGACATAGACACACATAAATACACACATATACACACACTGGCAAAGACACACATAAATACACACATATACACACGCTGACATAGACACACATAAATACACACATATACACACACTGGCAAAGACACACATAAATACACACATATACACACACTGACATAGACACACATAAATACACACATATACACACACTGGCAAAGACACACACGTGTACGTGTACTGAGACAGACACACACTCACACAGACACAAGTACACACATGAGTGCAGACGAATACACATACACACACATACAGACATACACACTCATGATGACACACACAAACACAACTCAACATAGATTAACTTAATCATCCCTTTGTTGAACTCATTACTTATTGGGGTCCTGGAGATAGTGTTATGTTCCTATGGTGGTTCTCCAGGTGTGGACCCCCAGGTGTGTGAGTCATGTGACCCAGGATACAGCCTCTCTGATGGGCTGTGTGAGTCCCAGTGCAGCCTGGGAGAGTACTCCATCGTCCAGGTGACCACCACTGATGACCTGAACGCGTAACATTATTGTCGCTGATCCAGAGAGGCCAGGCTGACACTGACCCTTTGGTCCCGCTCCTACCCTCTGCACCCCCCCCCCCCCCCCACCCACCCACTCCCCCACACCCCCTCCCACCCCCCTTACAGGGAGAGGGTCACAGCTGCGAGGACTGCCACAGCTCCTGTCTGGAGTGCAGAGGGCCGGGCCTCTACAACTGCACCATGTGTCCCTCCCAGGCCATCCTGGCCTCTGGGGGGCGCTGTCTGCTCTGCTGCAGGAAGGACGGCCCCACAGAGGAAGTGGAGGAGGAGGAGGGGGAGGGGGCGGGGGCGCTAGCAGACCAGCAGGAGTGTTGTAACTGCACTGAGACCAGAGGTAAGATGGAAGAGGAGAAACAAGTGGTTGGACCAAGAGGTTTACATGAACTCCTATGGAAGTATGCTTTCAGATACACAAATATGAGATTGAGAATATAAGAGCTAGGTAGCTAGCGGCGGATTTAGAGTTACAATCTATGGACAGGACTAACCCTAACGGAATTAACTGGAATGCTTTCGATGAGCTTGGCGATCTTGATGCTCGAGAAACTGTGTGTGAGCTGTCACATAATGACTCTAACCCATAAAGACTCCTGTCTTTGGGTGATGTCACTGACACCTAAACCAGATCCATGATTTTGAGTGCGATGGAGTTTCTCTACTGGACGCTATGAAATGGGTTGACGGGGCGTGGACACTTGTAAAGAATTTGAAAATGAGGACATCTTTAAAGCATCCAGAATCTTCTCCCGGTGTAGGAAAACCGACGAGCCAATCTTCATATCTGGATCCAAGCTGAAGATCTGGAGCGAGATCAAGTCCATTAGAAGTGTGACCCATAAAAACCTGCTCCAGATGCAGGCTATTTGTAACTGCTCAGAGACAGAGACAATGCTCATGCCGTGAAGTCATGCTGGTGTGCTGCTTGGAACTAGCACCATGCATCCAATAAGCTTTTATCACCACAGGTTGCTTTTGAGTCATACTGAACCCAAATTGAAAATAGGGAGCAGTTGTATGAGTTAGAGCCATCATTTGTCAGGCCTGGTTTGCAAAGTCAAGCCTGTCTAGAGGGCCTGGTATCTGGTGTGTCTGGCTGTCTGGGTTAGGGTGAGTCTGTCTGCCCGATTGCCTGTCTGCCTGATTGCCTGTCGATCTGTCTGGCTGTATGTCTGTCTGAGTTAGGGTTAGTCTAATTGCCTGTCTGTCTGTATGTCTGAGTTAGGGTTAGTCTAATTGCCTGTCTGTCTGTATGTCTGAGTTAGGGTTAGTCTGATTGGCTGACTGTCTGTCTGTCTGTCTCGCAGGGGAGTGTGTCCTCAGCACCAACTTTGCCTTCCGAAACGAGGCAGAGGAGGAGTCGACGGGCAACCTGGCGCTCTTCATCACCACCTCCATCCTCCTCCTCCTCGGCCTCGCCGCCGTCGTCCTCCTCGTCCGGCGCTCCCGCTCCAAGAGCCCCGCCCCCGACATCGCCCCCCGCGGCTACGAGAAGCTGGGCTCCGGCGGGGGAGGGGGGGGGAGGCAAGGCGGCGGCCTAGGCTCCGCCTCCTCCTACGGGGGCCACTCCAGCGCCGGCGCCGGGAACTTTGGCGAGTCTCAGTTGGCGGGCCTGGGCGAGCGGGGGAAGGCCGGGGCGAAGGACGAGGACGATGACGACGAGGACGAGGACATCGTGTACATGGGCCAGGACGGGACGGTGTACCGCAAGTTCCGCTACGGCGGGATCGACGACGACCAGGAGGACGAGCTGGAGTACGACGACGAGAGCTACACCTTCCGGTGAGCGGCGGAAACGCCCTCCGTCAGGGGCCCTGGCTCTCTTCTCCTCCCCCTCCGTCAGGGGCCCTGGCTCTCTTCTCCTCCCCCTCCGTCAGGGGCCCTGGCTCTCTTCTCCTCCCCCTCCGTCAGGGGCCCTGGCTCTCTTCTCCTCCCTCGCTCTCTGTCTCTGAAGGTTCGGCCCCTCCCTCTGTCCATCCGCCTCTTGTCACTGGCTCAACGTTGTCTGTCTCCTCGCTATGTGTTCTCTTCTGTCTCTCACACAGGCTTTCTCTCTCCACCTCCCACTCGCTCGCTCTCTGTTTCATCCCTGGGGACATCATCCTACTTATTTATTGTCCTTTGAATTTCAGTTACAGAAAACATGGCGTGACAAGCTACTAACACTGTATAGCTCCATTATATAAATATTATTAATTTACAAGATGTATGTTGCTGGGAGAGTAATTTCACAGCTACAATCAGAGACAGCTTCTTCCTCCATGCTCTCATTCATTGTGATTTTTTACGGGCATTTTAGGTTTCTTTGGTGTGACTTGGTCCAAGCCCCTCTGTACTGCACTGTGTAACCCGCCTTTGTAATTGTTGTGTTGTTGACGTTGAACATTTTAAATCACAGTTATCGCTTGTCACTTGCCTTCCAGTAGTTGACCTCCATTTTGTTTGTTTTCAATTGAATTTGGATAAAAAATATGTTTTGTGTTGTAATTCGAATAAAGTTTAAGAACAGAGATGGGCAATGGTGACGGACATTATATTTATTCATCTGTGGCAATTAATCCAAGGAAAGCAACTGGTACCTCTACAAGATCAAAAACACTGCAAAGTTCAGAGTTAATTGTTTATTGATTACTACATAGTGTTTAATTTTTCCATTGCACGTTACACACACTGTTGTTGAGTTTCCTGGGCCACCTGATATTTCATTGAGGAACATGCACACACACACACACAAAGACACATATGCAACTGCTCATACACAATAACAAACACACACACACACACACATATGCAAACACACAAAATCACAAACACTCCCAGTGACACATGCACACATGCCCACACTGACACACACACAGATGTCGATATTGTGCTTTACGGAGACCTATCTACCTCTCTCACTCCCTCTGAGGTCATTTCCTGTTGACGCAGGAAGAAGAAGAAGAAGAAACAATAGACGAAAACCGTGTACACGTTCCACAAGAGTCTGACGGCAACGCAGACTGACAGAACACACACTGGCAGTGCGGGCGTCGGAAAGGACATGCGCTCAAAATGTACTGACAGCTCGATTTCACACACAATCACTTCTCCAACGTCACACAGAGTCAGAGCAGATAAACAGATCTAGTCCACCTTCACTCCCTCCTCTAAACACTAAGCAAGAAACTAGATTGATGAGACGCATTTGTTGGTCGTTCTCCCAAGGGGGCGGGGGTTTCCTCCTGTCACAGTCAGCAGATCTTATTCTGCCACGGTTGCCACGGTTACAACTATCCCCATCTCTCGGAACATCCCATCATAGCTTAACAAACACAATAAAGGGGTGACATTATTGCTCTGTGCTCATCATGCATGTCGGCATCAATGACATAACTCATACGCTAAAAGTGGATTTGTGTGCAGCGTCTCTCATCCTGATGTGAAGTAGGACGGGAGAACAGTCATAGGATGTACGTGTTCTCTTGTATATCCACTCTACACGGTCTGTGAAGTGCTGGGGCATAGACAGTAGATGATTCAGTGCTTGTACAGCCTTAATGCTAACAGGAACCCTAAGTCGTGTTTTCATATTCCATTAAATTCATATTCTACTCGACGCAGGACTGTTACACACGCACACACACACAAACACACAGAACACGATTAGTAACATGCCCTATGTCTTGTCCAGCTCATGAGAGGAGATGGAAGAGTGGAGGATGCAGGTGGAGGTGGAGGTGGAGCAGGTGGTTCTGCTGCGTCAGAAGGGCTGCCGGCTCAGGTGGAGCTGCTGGCACTGCCTTTGTCTGGTCTGGAAGAGAGAGAGGGCGAGAGACATGCACACACCAGAGAGAGAGAGAGAGAGGAGAGAGACATACACACACCAGAGAGAGAGAGGGAGAGAGACATGCACACACCAGAGAGAGAGAGGGAGAGAGAGTGGGAGAGAGACATGCACACACCAGAGAGAGAGAGGGAGAGAGACATGCACACACCAGAGAGAGGGGGAGAGAGACAGAGGGAGAAAGAGAGATCACACAAGATTACGGTATTGGAGAGAAAACGAAGGTTCATGTTGATGGTTAGTTTGGCTTTACATGGATAGTTTAGCTAGACTAGATATTCCAGGTTTGTTTGAGAGCATTTCCTTCTCTGAAAGTTTAGCTTGGTTATTAGTGCTAATCTGTGGACAAATGTAAAGCCCTTTGTGACAGTGCTTGTAAAGAAAAAGAAAACCACTTGCTCAACCAAGTTTGATTAGATTTGCCCTATCAAGGAGTACTTTCAACAATTGTATTAGGCACTCAGAGATGTCTTACTCTGGTCTGGCTTGGGCTGGCTCCGGGCCCTGGAGAAAGCTGTTCATTCTAGAGAGAGAAAGAGAGAGAGAGAGAGAGAGAGAGAGAGAGAGAGAGAGAGAGAGAGAGAGAGAGAGAGAGAGAGAGAGAGAGAGAGAGAGAGAGAGAGAGAGAGAGAGAGAGAGAGAGAGAGAGAGAGAGAAAGAGAGACATTACATGGATTGTAACAGATACGTCTGTTGTTTGTCTCCTTATTCACTACTTGACTACTCGTCCACCTTTTTCTCTTTCATTCACTCTCATGGTAAGTCAATGACATTGAACAGTGTTGTATCGTTGTTCAGTGGAGCACATGTAATATAATTTGTGGTTTGTGTATGCCATCACGTTCAGAAGGATGTAAAGAACATCTAGAAAGATCCACAGCAACCTCTAATTGGCCCTTCTGCTCTACATCTTCCAGCACAATTCACCACGAGTGGCTTATCTCTAGATATCTCGTCGCTCCAAAGAATGGAAGCGAGGCTACGGGTGAAAGGAGATAATGATGAAGACGGCGGACGCGTCTCTCCATCCCGCAGCCCTCCACTCCTTATTAGAACCGAGCAGAATCAGACACAGTCAACCAGAGCCCTGTGATCTTCCAGAGGGCTGTGGGATGATCGCGAGGCTGAGGAGGCCGGGAGGATGAGACAGAGGTAGAGGCAAGGAATGGGGGGGGGGTGGGTGGGGGGGGTGAGGGGGTGAGGAGGGAAAGTAGGGAAAGTAGGGAATGGTGTGCGAAGAGGGGTTGTTGGTGCTGATTGAGTAATGGGGGAGAGGGGCGTTAGAAAGATCCTTCTGGTGCTTACTTTGAGTGCTCTGCTGCTTCCTTCAGCTCCTCGTCGACTCTGAGTGGAAGGGGGGGGGGGGGTGAGACAAATTGAATGGCTTGTTACAGGCAGAACACAATAAGAAGGAAAGGAGCTGGAAAGATGCAGAGAAGAGAAGAGAGGAGAGGAGAGGAGAGGAGAGGGGAGAGGAGAGGAGAGGAGAGGGGAGAGGAGAGGAGAGGAGAGGAGAGGAGAGGAGAGGAGAGGAGAGAGGAGAGGAGAAGAGAAGAGAAGAGAAGAGAAGAGAAGAGAAGAGAAGAGAAGAGAGAGAAGAGAAGAGGAGAGGAGAGGAGAGGAGAAGAGAAGAGAGGAGAGAAGAGGAGCGAGAAGAGAGGAGAGGAAAGAGGCAGAGAGCAGGTTGAGGGAGATTACGGGGTAAGAGAGTTGGTGGGGTGGAGGAGGGACGGAGGCAGAACAAGGCCCACCTAATGATGCACTCTGGGATGTGGACGTATTCCATGGGGATGAGCTCCTGCAGCTCTGTCAGGCTGTTCACATACTTTATCTTGTTGCTGAACTTTGTGCTGCAACATAACACACACACAAGCACACACACACACACAAACACACACGCATCCTTATGTTTGACCTCAAAGCTAGAAGGACGGCACACTCGCACCGCAGTGCAACAATCAAAGTTGCTCCTTGGCAGAGCTGTGTTTCCCTGTTCCCAACATCAAACACACTTGGAAATGTGTTGTTGTCTAAACCCAGCCATGGAAACATGCTTAAAATAAACATGAAAAGGCATTTTAAATGGTGTCATGCTTGTGTTTGTGCGTGCCTGTATGTGTGTCTGTGTGTCTGGTGCGTGTGTGTGTGTGATA
>NC_085031.1:5194796-5332381 GCF_963692335.1 Osmerus eperlanus
TCACCGCTCAGACAGGACGTGAGGGAGGAAGCAGGTGACCTCACACAGGGTGGCCTGTGCGGTACAAAGGTCGTTGCTACGATGTCTGGCCACGCCTGAGTTGAGCTCACTCTCGCTGCGTTGTTAACCAGCTCTGTACGGTTCTCACGTTGCTGTGTTCTTCCTAGACTTAACACAGCGTATCAACAATGTCCTCCTTCACGGAGACACTATCGACAGGCCGTCTCTCTGTTTTAAGAATGTATGAACTGTTTATAACAGCACTTAGACCGGTTTATTGTTTCCTGGATGTCTTATGAAGAGGTTGATTGTGCAAGTCTATGAGTCACCCTGCCTAGGATTAAAAAGCACAAATATCCCTCCTGCGCTCACCAAGCAAACTCCTCCACCACTGGGAGAGCCCACTGACGCTTCAGCTGTCCGATGACACTGAGGGAGAAAGAATCCGTACGATAACAGTACTAACCAAATTACATTTAGCAATCTCATATTTCATCTCTCCCTTGAACACACAGACCTTAAGTTCACACACACGATAATTTATTGGAAAAACAAACAATGACTGTGACATAAGTAACACAAAGAAAACATATGTCATTGCATGGTTTACTGTATACACAACTCGTGACAGTTGCACAGAGTAGTAGGAAAAGAGATGTCATCTAAGCCAAGATACAGTGTGGTGTATCCAAGTATGTGCTTCCTGGTGTATCACCTGTTAGAGTGAACTCCAGGTAGCAAGGCAGGGTGGACCACATTCCAGAAAGATAAATAGAAACCAGGCAGAAAGACAGACATGCAGGTCGGAACATAGAGAGACATAAAGCTGACAGACAGGCAGGCAGGGACACAGTTAGACATAGCAGACAGACAGGCAGAAAACAGACAGACAGATACACAAGAGTGGTATCTGTGTCTGTCTGCATGCTATCTGTCAACCAGATCATGGAGGATGCTTGGAAACACCAAATAAAATACCTGAATGGAACAAACTAGCTAAACGAGTCTCTAATTTGCAAACACAGGAGAAGGCAGAGGCCTAATTCACCACCTGGCATTATGAGGCCTAAGTAGGTCAGACAGTTTGAAGGCAAAGAAGAGCAAAAGATAATGTAACGTGTCAAAAGGTGTTATGAAAACACAAAGCAAGCGTGTCTCAGGCTCAGTGAGTCAGGCCGCTAACACGAATGTCTGTATCGAATATCAGTCACATGATCTGAAACTGAAGACACAGGTATTTCCAGTCGACATTCCTCCACGCAGCACCCCCAGGCACCTGAATGCTAAAAGACTGTCCTGAGTCAGAGCCTGGAGGGGTTAGGTCTTGTTCCGGGTGTGTCACAGGTCAGGTGACCTCAGGACAGTTTCCTACTGCAGACCGTAACGGTCCAGGTTCTCTCTGAACACGGTGTCTCGGACGGCCTTGAAGACCACACGGATGTTCTCTGTGTCCGTGGCGCAGGTGAAGTGGTTGTACAGAGGCTGGTGCCGGCCCACATGCTGCTCCAAGTACATCTTCAGGATGAATTTCTTAGCGGCCTCGACATCCTGTCTCGGACCTAGCGGCGAAACGATCGTCATTGAAAAAAGTATTCCGACCATGTAATCTCAAAAATGAATCAACAGTGTTCTCTCCACGTAATCTATAATGTAATCTACAACGTTATCTATCGGGTCATCTATATATACGTTGTGATTCGTTCATTGCAGTTTCTGAGACCCTATAAAAAACATATCACAGGTTGCTACTGTTACGGATATGGTTTTAATTAACCTGACCAGTAAAATAAACATTGGAAAACAGATTGAAAGTAAACCCCAATGTGCACGTGACACCAATGACAAGTCGACTCAGTTTAGTGATCTCTGACCTGGGAACCCGGAGAAGTAATCTCCTAGATGGGAGTGGGCGATCTTCTCCTGTAGGAGATCCACCTTGTTGAGGAAGAGGATGATGGAAGATTCCTGAAACCAGGGGTAGGTGACGATGGTCTTGAACAGCGCCAAGCTCTCCTCTAGACGGTTCTGGAACAAACCAACGCAACTATAATTATCATCCTGTATTTTCTATCAGGAAGAGACATACGGAATATGTCTGTGTTTACTTCCTCTGTATGGGTTAACCTATTCGTTTGGTTGTGTTTTTCCAGGTAAGACGCGAATCAATCAAAGTCACCTCACCCAGCTCAAATACCGATCGATTTTAGGCACTCACCACATTGGTCTCCTCGTAGAGAACCTGGTCGTACTCGCTCAGAGCCACCAAGAAGATGATGGAGGTCACATTTTCGAAACAGTGAATCCACTTCCTCCTCTCGGACCTCTGACCCCCCACATCCACCATCCTGCTCAAAACAACACGGGATCAGGGAACAAACATGGCTGCCAGAACAGTGCTGACCCTTTTGGTTCTTTTCTTTCCTTTTACATGTTCTACATTTCCCAAATATCCATGTCATGTTTCCCAGGGTGAAAGGTCATGACTGGGGACAAAGAAGTCAGGCCACACACCTAAAGAAAACGGTCTTGAGGTCGAATAGGTACTCGATGATGCCCGTGGTCGGCACCCGAACCCTTAGAATGTCCTGCTGGGTGGGGATGTACGTGGGTGCAGCGATTCTGTCCAGATCACTCATGTAACTGAGGTTAAACACACACACACACACACACACACACACAGAGACAAATCAAACACCTGGAGGAGAATGTTCTGTTTTTCTAGACTTAATAGAAGGTCTGAAAGCTAAGTCAACAAATCACACGGACGTCTCAATATATTTGGCAAGAACAAGCTGTGATTGGTTGGAAACATTACACTGGAAGGATCTTACTATTTGGCAGAGTCAGACAGCTGGAACTCCCGTCTGCGTTCGTAGCATCTCTGTGTGCCGTGATCGCTCCACACTCTCTTAATGGAGTCCACATGCCAGGGTTCCAGCCTGTCAACAATATCTGGCTCGACCTGGCTCAATTTCTCTGCATGGCCCTGTGGTAAAAAAGCAAAGCAAATTCACCCAACCCAAGGCTGACTTGCAAGCAAAAACACAGACAGCCCTAACTGCCATTTGGGAAATGGTATTGTGTTTTCTTTGAGTTATGAATAAATCAATCATTTGAACTCTTGACCCTTGTTGAAGGAGATTATACAGGATTTATTCGCTGCTTACAATGTTCTGGCTGTCTATGTAGTCAATCTGCAGTGTCCTCGTGGCATTGATGAGGGCCTGGATGGCTATGAAGATGTTCTGGTAGACCAACTTGGTGAAGCTCATCCTGTCTGTCTCATTATAGCCAGAGCCATGGATGATCCTCATCTGCTTGATGAAAGTGCTCTTCCCGCTTTCTCCAGTCCCTGGGTGAGGAGATGAATGAGGAAAGAGGCATGAAAATGAGAGGAAGATCAAAAGGATGCCAGAAATAGGATGACTGCGACACACAAAATCAGACAAACATCAATCAGTTTCTTTCCACGGTAAGCTTTTCAGCCAAACAAAACTGATGCCATCTTAAAAATAGCACGGTGTGTGTGTACACGCGCACGTTTGCATGCATTTGACAGCCCAGCATGCGTCTTTGAGTGTGTTGATGTGTTTGCGTGCACTTTGCATGTGTGTGTGCATGTATAAGTGCATGTGTGTATATTCACACACATGCACTTGGTTTGTATTGTGTTAAAATGTGTTCCATATGGATGCCTAACATTCTGTCCTGTTAAACATTACAATGACCTTTACGGGCATGGACGCTAGAAAAACAGGTCGTTCACAAAAGTTGAAGGTAGGTTTGACCTTTTCACAATGTCCCATGGGAGATGTTCTTACAATAACCCACCAACAACGATCAATGCTTTTCATTACGAACAAGCACTGTAACAGACATTTCATTTCAGATGTGTCATCTAGTCACAGTGAGGCAAGAGAACAGTCCCCTGATTTTCTTGGGACTAGAACGACGAACATACCTTCACCTTAAATATTGACAATAGGCCCATTCATATTAGGCTTGGTTTGACTTGGCTAAGGCCCAGTAGCTGGTCGAGGTACAGCTCCATTTTCAACTGGTTCAACAGGTATTAATCTAATTTGAAGAGAATTCGATTTTAGTGACTCATTAAGGCCAGACACTCTTTCTAGGAAAATAATCAATGAATATAACACAAAAACACTTCATGAAACCCCCACCTGGCAACGAACCTATGAGCTTCAAGAGGTGACAGATATCTATAACAGGGTGGCTAGTAAGAAGCATATTTAAAACAATTACCAGAGTGAATAGTTTACACAATTTGTTTACACAATTTACACATTGGTTTACACAATTTACACATTGGTTTACACAATTTACACATTGGTTTACACAATTTACGCAGTCCAAAAGGGTTAATGGCCATATGCCAACTCCCTGTGAAGGCCAATGGGGTTTCGGTTAATCTATGTCAGGAATTACAATACAGATAGGCCAACACCCTTTCATCCAGCATTAATGTTAATCAAATTAGTAGAAATAATTGTCATATGAAACTGTTTTACATCATACTAACCTACAAACGTAAGAAGTAGCTTAAACTGCCAGAAATTCCAACAACATTCAAAATCTCAAACTCAGTGAGAATTAACATCATTTAGTCAGAATTTGTTTTCTTAGTTTTTCTCGGTGTCTTGTTTTATTTGTTTAAAATGTTTTGGGAGATTATATCCGTTATTTTCCGAGTCAAATTTTTCGCAATCCCTCATTCTTTTGTTATTTAAGCAGTGGTCCGTTCTGAATGATGCTTACCAAGAAGAAGTAATTTCAGCTCCCGATGAGACTTCTTTTTGTCAAAACGAAGTTGCTTCTCAATCTCCCGGTGAATTCTTTGCCGCTCGCTTTCATCCGCAGACAAACAGCACTCCCCCATATTTATCAAGACTTCTCAACAACTTAAAACACAAACTTCTGTGTTGAAGCCAGCGGGGTTGAAGAGAATCAGAAAGGTAATGATTTATATCTGACCTTGGCAGAACAGAACAGCTCCTTAAACCGCGCAGGTCAGTAATCACTTTTAAAAGCCATTCTTCCTTGTAGATCTGCATTGCATTATACATTCCTATAGATCATGTGGGACAAAAGTAGTTGGCCTGCCAGATACAAGCCCAACATTGTTATCCTAGACTGCTGGTTGGCTGGCCATTAAAAGTCAGTTTGCAACCCCACCCACAAACACTACACCTACACCTGTACCAGATATGCTCTATGCCGTACACCATAAAGTCATTTATCAGACTCCATGTCAATCTGTGTCAATACATGCTCTGTTTCTCACACAATACAATCACCGCGCGTGGGTGAACTGGACTTTTGAACTGGATAACTCTAGCACGTGTCTCTCCCGGACACAAAATTGTCGATTCCATCTGTAGGGATAGTTTTCCATTTGCAGGCCTTTGAAGGTTATACATAGCTTATAGCTGAAATAAATACATTGTCACATTTTTAAAGAAGAAGCCGAGAAGAAATCCTGCCATTTGGGAATATTTATTTCATCAAAACATGGTCCAGACAAGGAACGACAGTTTGACAAATGTAAAATATAGCCTTTCATTCACTTAAGAACACATTCATAGCAACTTACTTTTTCATATGAAGTGGTAGTGTGAAGATAGACTATTTCTGGACGTATAGTGATTCGTTTTCATTAATATGAAATGAAATATTATGCCATTAGTTGTACCCATTAAAAAAGTACAAAAGAGTGCAAGAATTGAAAGCCTGTGTGCAGAACAGAGAAGGTGGCTGAATGGTGGAATAGATCAAATTATTTGAGGTTTGTTTGATTCATATGAGTTTATACTTCTGAGACGTCCAAATTATGCTTGAGACCGGTTTTGCCCCCAGAGTTTTCTTTATCAGCATGTAATTTACAAACACTGTCATCTTTACAAAACTGTGACACACTGAGAAGCATTTAGGGTTATTACTGTGACATCAGCTATTTACAAAGTGCAAGGAGGTATATTTAAAATGAGGACATTTATCAGCCCTTTTCACATAATTATCTTCAATACCAGAGGATGACAGATAATGCTGGTTCTGATTGTCCCTGAACAGTACCCTTAGTTTGCCGAAACAGCACAGCACAGATCACAAAGCTAACTAAAACTTCAGGTGATCTGACTGAATGATAAGAATATTCTGGACAACAATAGCATTCTCTTAAACAACAATGAGTATGATTACGCAGCTTTTACATGGACATACTGTATAGCACTGATGACCAGCTAGTGTCACTGGTACCTTAATAGTCTCACAGCCGTCAAACATTCGGTATACTGGAATGTTGGTGTGCAATGTGGAACACATGGAACATACCGTAGAGTGGGTTACACTGAGGCCCTCAGATGATAGAGGTACATTTAATTTGGCAACACAAAACCCACGTACATAGGCCTACTGTACACATCAACTAACCCTAACAACTAAATGTGTTTTTTTTGTGCAAATAACACCTGCATGGAAGTGTAGGCCAACTAGAGTGTTTGTAGGTGATGAAAATGACGTTCTTTTCCTTCGACTCCTAATCATTTAAATACAAACAAAACTTCTTTCTTTTTTTTTTCATTAAACGTAGTTTCGATATAAAAAATAGACTATGAACGACTGACAAAAGTGAATCAAAGTGCTGCATAGCAGTTAACTAAGTCTCTTCTACAGGTTCTTCTCCAGAGAACAAGTGGGTGACCAGACCAAGATCTGGAACATGAAAACACTCTCAGTTCTGAACAGTGTTCCGATAAAACAAAAGAGGCTTTTCACAACTCTCTGCACCCGGAAACAAACACCACTAAGAAGAAGGCACAACTGTAAGGATCAGGACCAAAGTCAAAGATACTTAATTTCCAGGAAAAAAAGAAGAAAATAAATTACATGATAGATGTATTGGGAGTTCCAAATGCACTGAAAATCTCAGCCTTTTCAATGAAAAGGTCTACATGATACGTTTCCCATGGTAACTGCTGTTCTTAACCAGAGAAGTGAAGGTCGGTCTGGAGCGGACCCTGGGCTCTACTGAATCAGGATTGCATTGAGACAAGTGATATCACAGCAGCCAAACAAAGATCCCCAAAACAGGTTGAAAACGCCCATTACATAAGGTTGAAAGGTGTTTCGTAGCCAGGCAGTAAGATGTCTTTATAACAGGCGGAAAGAGTTCCACAACTCCGGATTTGAAACCAGGCAGTAAGATATCGTATAACCGGGTGGTAGGAAGTCTCAAACCAGGCGGTATGAGACGGTTAGACCAGGTTGTACTCTTTCAGGTTGAGCTGCAGGATGTAGTCCTTGACGGCAGCAAACACAAAGCGGATGTTCTCCGTATCCGTGGCGCAGGTGAAGTGAGAGTAGATGATCTTATCGCTGTCGGGGTTCAGGTCCACAAACATCTTTAGGATATAGTCCCTCCCTGCTAGGAGATCTCTCTGAGGACCTTGAACACAAGAGACCAAAGGATAAGCCCATTGTGTGGTGAACCAACCCTTTTTGAACCCATTTGACATTAGGGAATGAATACAACAGAAGCCCCGTCATTGCTTGTTAGGTACTGTTTGGCATGTAGGGAAGGTAGAGACAATCTCTTACCGTTGTACTCAGGGAAGTAGTCCACCAGATGAGAAAACATGATTTTCTCCTCCAGGAGGTCAATCTTGTTTAGAAAAAGGATGACAGAGGACTCCTTAAACCACTGGTAGGTTATTATTGTCCTGAACAACGCTTTGCTCTCCTCCATTCGATTCTGTGGGGAAATGTGTGTAAATATATAGACATACCGTAAAACATTTCATATGTGACAAGACACTTTATAATCAGTACATCTCCAATCCCACCAAGTAAATACCACTACAAAGTCAAGCGGATAAAGAATTGCTGTGTTTTGAATACTTTGCAGTGATTGTGCTATGCATGCTAATCCACCTGACCACTGAGTCACAATGAACAGTCTCTGCCTCCAGCTTTTACATGGTTCTGATAACAGTGACTGAAGGGCTCCCCCTGCTGGCTGGCAGGCTGTATTGACGCTAAAGCAGGTCGAGGTCCATCTGCCTTCCTAGTGAATAAGGCTGCGCTGAGATCAGCTGGGAGAGAGGGTGTGCGTGCGTCTCCATGGAGATCTGGGTCATCGCCACATAACAGTTTGAGGCTTGTTCATCGAGGGGAACAGGGGAACAATGTCTCCCTGTGTCCTTCAGACGGACCCATTCAACAATAGCTGATTAGTCCTCAATGGAGGATCCCCACATCAATTGGGTCAAATAATATTTGAAAGTACTGTCAAATACTTGGGTTCACTTGGTTGATGTGGAGCACCTCACAAATTCTCCAAGCACTTACAAACAGTGACTGCCGGCCAGTCTGTCCATCTGCGGTATTCTACAGTTAGGTCCATAAATATTTGGACATTGACACAATTTTCATCATTTTGGCTCTGTATACCACCACAATGGATTTGAAATGAAACAATCAAGATGTGCTTTAAGTGCAGACTTTCAGCTTTAATTTCAGGGTATTTACATCCAAATCAGGTGAACGGTGTAGGAATTACAACACATTTTATATGTGGCCCCCCCCTTTTTAAGGGACCAAAAATAATTGGACAAACTAACATAATCATAAATCTAATTGTCACTTTTAATACTTGGTTGCAAATCCTTTGCAATCAATGACAGCCTGAAGTCTGGAACCCATAGACATCACCAGACGCTGGGTTTCGTCCCTGGTGATGCTCTGCCAGGCCTCTACTGCAACTGTCTTCAGTTCCTGCTTGTTCTTGGGGCATTTTCCCTTCAGTTTTGTCTTTAGCAAGTGAAATGCATGCTCAATTGGATTTAGGTCAGGTGATTGACTTGGCCATTGCAGAACATTCCACTTCTTTGCCTTAAAAAACTCTTTGGCTGCTTTCGCAGTATGCTTCGGGTCATTGTCCATCTGCACTGTGAAGCGCCGTCCTATGAGTTCTGAAGCATTTGGCTCAATCTGAGCAGATAATATTGCCAGAAACACTTCAGAATTAATCCTACTGCTTTTGTCAGCAGTCACATCATCGATAAATACAAGGGAACCAGTTCCATTGGCAGCCATACATGCCCACGCCATAACACTACCTCCACCATGCTTCACTGATGAGGTGGTATGCTTTGGATCATGAGCAGTTCCTTCCCTTCTCCATACTCTTCTCTTCCCATCATTCTGGTACAAGTTGATCTTGGTCTCATCTGTCCATAGGATGTTGTTCCAGAACTGTACAGGCTCTTTTAGATGTTTTTTGGCAAACTCTAATCTGGTCTTCCTGTTTTTGAGACTCACCAATGGTTTACATCTTGTGGTGAACCCTCTGTATTTACTCTGGTGAAGTCTTCTCTTAATTTTTGACTTTGACACAGATACGCCTACCTCCTGGAGAGTGTTCTTGATCTGGCCAACTGTTGTGAAGGGGTTTTTCTTCACCAGGGAAAGAATTCTTCTGTCATCCACCACAGTTGTTTTCCGTGGTCTTCCGGGTCTTTTGGTGTTGCTGAGCTCACCAGTGCATTCTTTCTTTTTAAGAATGTACCAAACAGTTGATTTGGCCACACCTAATGTTTTTGCTATCTCTCTGATAGGTTTGTTTTGATTTGATTTCAGCCTAACGATGGCTTGCTTCACTGATGGTGACAGCTCTTTGGACTTCATATTGAGAGTTGACAGCAACAGATTCCAAACACAAATACCATACTTGAAATGAACTCTCTTTTATCTGCTCCTTGTCAATGAAATAACGAACTCCCATGAGGGAATAACATACACCTGGCCATGGAACAGCTGAGCAGCCAATTGTCCAATTACTTTTGGTCCCTTAAAAAGGGGGGGGCCACATATAAAATGTATTGTAATTCCTACACCGTTCACCTGATTTGGATGTAAATACCCTGAAATTAAAGCTGAAAGTCTGCACTTAAAGCACATCTTGATTGTTTCATTTCAAATCCATTGTGGTGGTATACAGAGCCAAAATGATGAAAATTGTGTCAATGTCCAAATATTTATGGACCTAACTGTATATAGTACTCTATTGTAGTTCGTTGTGCACAAGAACACTGCAGTGCCGGGCTTACCTCGTTGTCAGACTCCACTAGGACCTGGTCGTACTCGCTCAGTGCCACCAGGAACATGATGGAGGTGACTTTCTCAAAGCAGTGGATCCACTTCCTCCTCTCTGACCTCTGACCCCCCACATCCACCATCCTGAAACCCCAGTGACAAGAAGGGTTAAGGTGGGGGCCCCCCCCCCAAAAAAAAAATATATAAGAAATATTCATACACTAAAAAAGGGACACAATGATCTCCTTCATAACATTGATATTAGACTACGCATGCATTCAGAAGCGAGGAGAGAACATCAATATTTGCACTGCGATGGGTTTCCCAGGTAGCAGTCTTGTTCCTAGACTCATCTGAGTTTGTTTCCTGAGAACAGATTACAGTTCATCTGAATCCACGAAGCTTCCTCGACGCGGATTAGAATTCGTCTGAAGCGGCGAAGCGGCTTCGCCGACAAACGAGGACTACATTTACATTTGTGTTTCAGTGGCTGGCTGACAACATGCCACAGCAGACAGAGAGAGTAAGTGGTTAGGTGTGAACCCCAGGGCCCTACCTGAAGACCACGCTCTGCAGGTCAAAGGGGTACTCCAAGATGCCGGTGGTGGGCACACGCACCCGCAGGATGTCCTGCTGGGTGGGCACGTAGGTGGACTCAGAAATGCGGGCGAGTGCGTTCAGATAGCTAGGAGTGGGCAGGAGGGACAGTAAGGGAGAGAGGGAGGAGAGAGAGAGAGAGAGAGAGAGAGAGATTATCATGCTTAAAACTGCTCTTCTGCTCAGTATAACACAGTCAAATGGCTAAAGTCAAGAGGTAGGCCTACAGTGTTCACCTGATGCCCAACATTTAATCAATCTGGATTAATCTGCCGGAGTGTTATTATTCAATGGAACTGGCATCGGGCATGGCGGAAACGTATTTGTCAGAGAGTCTGATGTATACGTAGTATTGAGCTGGTAATAGGTCTCTGTAAATACCACTCTGCAAGGTCAATTGCTGGAAAAGGTGTCTCCATTTATTCTCACAGTGGTTTAATGGTCTAATAGCTGGTGTAGGGTCATATGTGTTTTCATTATATAGCTGGGCTACTCTGGTATTGGTGTCTGTGTTTACTTACTATTTTGCAGAGTCTGAGAGCTGGTACTCTCTCTTCCGGTCGTAGCATTCCTGGATGCCTGGGTCACTCCACAGACTCTTGATGGCTTCTACATAGCAGCTAGCGAACGTGGTGACCTTCTCCACGTCCACCTCCTTGACGGTGCTAGCGTGAGCCTGGCATTGGTGAGGAGAGGGGAAGAGAAGGGAGGCATGGGACCATGCTTGAGAATGATTTGACAGCCTTTTTAGTCATTGCTCCGACTATGAAAGGGGTCAAAGGGCAGTTTGGGGGGGGGGGGGGGTTGGCATGGCTTCTGGAATCTGAATCGGTGTTGGCCGCACATTGCAGTGAGGCAGGGAATTTGCATGATTAATGCGCTGGTTTTAAAGGATAGACGGACAGATGATTAACATAAGTGATTCTTGTTCTCTCCCTCTGTCTGTGCATCTCTCTTTCTCTACGCTCTCTGTCCCAGGAGCTGCCCTACTTTGTGCCGACAGGGCAAACCCCATGTGTACTTTTCACAAGTCTGCCTTTCCACCCTTCTCTGTAAGTAATGACATCACCTGTCAACTGCCAGGATGAAAGTAAACAAAAGTTGCAGATATCACAATGACATCATCCCACCCCTCACTTGAGGCCCCTGTGCCACAGAGGAAAGCCTAGGTACACATTTGTATCTTTCAAACAAGAACTACACCAAGCTACACGCAGCTATTGTTAACTAAACCCTGTTTGCAATATAGCTAGATTACAAGTTTTCTCCTTGGCTTTTTCTTTCTTTACAGAGACCAGGCCACATATCTGAAAGTTTTACATGAGAGACTGGTGAATCTGACAAGAAGATTGTAAGGCACAAAATGGACGCTGCTGATCAGCTACTGGAGGCAAACATGTCGTGATTCAAACGTGACATTTCAGCTGCATCTTTATCTGGGTAACCGACAGCCCATCCAACCTAGATGGAACACAATCTGGGCTATCTGTAGCAGAGAGGGTGTGTGTGTTTAGCGAGAGAGCATGAACAGGTGTTACCTTGTTGTGTTCGTACTTGTAAGGGATTTTTAGCGTTTCCATTGCGTGGATCATGGACTGCATGGCAGTGAAGATGTTCTGGTAGACCAGCCTGGTGTAGCTCCTCTTGTCCTCTTCTGAGTAACCTGAACCATGGATGATCCTCATCTGCTTGATGAACGTGCTCTTCCCGCTCTCTCCGGTTCCTGGGCAAGGACGATAAGAAGAACAATCAACACCCCCAGTTGAACCAGAACCCGAACCCTCCCAGTGCTGCGGTTGACTACAGCCCTAGGGTCGAAGTACAGCTCTTGTGGTGTTGGATATGGGCAGATAGAAAGGATCCCTTACTTTGGAACCCAAGTGGTCAGTGAACCATACAGCTAGTCCGAGTCAATTATTTCTTAGAAAAGTTAGCCTGTGGCTATTAAATGACCTGTAAGGGATGCAATGGGAATGCTTCTTTGGTCAACACATTTGTACACCTTGTTGTGTATACATAAAGTTTCGTTTCATTGTAATTAATTAATTACAAATTAATTAAAAATTCACATTAAAATGATAATAAACAAGTTGTGTGTGTGTGTGCGTGTATGTTAATAGCAGTGGGGAAGTAGTCTTCAATCATGTCTGGATTCGCAGTTCGGTGTTCTATATTATCACATTGCGAGTTCGTTCATCATTCATTCGTTCATTCATAGAATAGCTCATCACTCGTGCGTAAAAACGGTCCAAATGCAGGCAAAACTATCGAAATATTGGGTGAGCCCCTGAGGTTAGTTTACCGAGAAGAAGCAGCTTGAACTCCCGGCGATTGTCTTTCTTGTCCCGCCTGAGCTGCCTCTCGATCTCGTCGTTGATCCTTCGTGCCTCCTTCGCCTCTTCGCTGAGGCAGCAGGCCCCTACAGCACCCAAAGTCATGGCTCCTTAAAAAACTATTGGAGTGAGGAGGGTTGGCCTATAACCTATAATGGAGAAAAACGAAACGATACTATGGTTAGGAGTGTTTTTTGGGCAAAGTAGAGAATGATAGTTTGGGGAGTTTACCCATTCGCTCCACTTAAAACATAAAAAAAAAACTCGCATAGACACGCAAATAAATTGTTAAGATAGCAAATGAAAGCTCCCTAAAAGAGCAAAGCTTATGTATGCGAATTGATTAGCTTTTCCTTGGATTCACCGCAAGATATGGCCAACCCACCAGTAGGCTACACATACCAGGAAGCAATTACCTTTTTTCTATTCACCCAAGTTGTCTTACTATTTTAAGTCAGCAGACGGCCTGTAAACAAACGTTTGTAAATGTCATATGCTATAGCAAACCTTTATCCCGACAGTTGAACTCCGGGCGTGGTGAGGCTGAATATGGCGGATCTTTTTTTTTCTTCTTTTTATTTTTTACTCCATATCGCTACAAAATAAAGCA
The DNA here is from genome assembly GCF_963692335.1 of Osmerus eperlanus. Classification (NCBI taxonomy): domain Eukaryota; kingdom Metazoa; phylum Chordata; class Actinopteri; order Osmeriformes; family Osmeridae; genus Osmerus; species Osmerus eperlanus. The sequence continues at coordinate 5,208,447 of NC_085031.1, forward strand.
AAACAATGTGTTCTCGAGAGTAAGACCGAGGATGTCCATGGTGTTGGCACAGCCGGGCTGCTTTACTTATTTCCTGAATGTGTCATGGCTTAACTTGTCTAACCCTCTCCCGTGCCCACTTTCGTTTGTCCCATCAGTAATTTCATTAGCCTACGTCCAGAGCCTTCCCCTCCCGAGCCGATCCCGAACCATGTGACGTTCAGAACCGTGGAGGGGTGTGTTCAGACTGGAAGCACTCGTTAGACATGTCCATCCGATTGTACATCATAACATTGCAACAAATTTCCTTTGACAAACAGACAATAGACCATAATCGACCGAGGACATCTGAATGGATATTAGTGCTTAAGAACAAATATGTATACAAACATAATGGACATCATTTAGAGACGCGGTGTTTAAATTAAAAACTGTTAGCGGAGTTGGTGACGATGGTGCATGATTGTAGCACACGATGTGACAATGATGTGTAAATTCTGTGTGATTATCTGAACTTTTTACACACTTCGCCCAAGTTATTAATATATTGTGGAGACAATATGTACAATCATTTTAATAACCATCTAATTTGTCTGTTAACCAAAATTACACTCCAGCCAGTTGAGAATAAGTACAAGACAAGCCATACAACCCCAACCCAGATAAGTGATCCTCAGACACCAGAAGACGTCATGTGTCAGAAAATAACAGACATGGGTAGTAAAAGGTGGCACAGATTTTATTTCATCCGAGTTGCAGCAGATACTACAAACACACATCACAGAGAGGGGCGACGTAGAGATGAACTCATAAGGACATGCCACTTCTAAAGGACAGAAACCCTGCACCCTTTACAGAGTCAACCCCGTCTAGAAAGATCCAATCTAAAATGTAAAAAGGCTTAATAAACCAATGTAAAAAAAAACATTAAGAGACTAATTGGATCCGAAATGTAAATGATTATGTTTGTACCCCTACAGTAAGCAAGTCCATGCTCGTTAAGTGGCTTGTTAAGAGTTGGAAACAGGTCAAAAAGAGAAGAAAATAAATCAAATTAAATCAACAAAGCTTAGTTGGCTCTGTCAGTTTCCGACAAAATAAGGTCCCAAGTGACCGTAGCAAACATATTCATTCTAAATGAAATGATCACTGTATATTTACATATCTTTATACAGCCCCTATTCCTTCAGTGGGAAAAATAAATGCAAAAAGAAATTCTCCAATTATATATATATATATATATATATATATAAACAAATCCTAAAATGTTCCTTACAAAACAAGATTACATTCTGCATGCTGTACTGAGGGGAGGGGGGGGGGGGGGTTGGGGGGCTATGACTCAACATACACAGATGAGTTTACATCTACCTATTGAACAGTACGAGTATCCAGAAAAAAAGCAGCGTCAAAAAGGGGAACCACTGATTATTAATCATATTTTTAAAAGTTTGTTACAGAAATTATTGTTTGTCCTTAAGTTCCTCTAATTAAAATTGGCTGTATTAGATTATGATGATTTGGGTGGCAGGGCGTAGATGTAGGGGGCTTTGTGTGTGTGTGTGTGGGGGGTCCATCTACCCAAAGCAGAGGAATGTTGGCTCTGATCTGATGGCGAGGAACATAGGCATGGCAGTTTGGCGTTATTCCTCCTCCTCCTCCTCCTCCTCTAGAAGAAGCGACCAGAGTACTGCTTCACACTGGAACACAGGAACACACAGCCCAGTGAGAGAAACCACTCCTGTCTAAGAAACCTGCACCTCTCTGACCCTAACCCCTGCCAGGTTTAACATGTTTTAGAAAGACACATTTAAGGAAAAGTACATCTGTCACAGGGAATTTGCACTCCCCCCCCCCCCCCCCCCCCACAGGGTTTTCATTTTGGGTGAATATTTGTAGCAATTTCTTCTCACTAAATGTTTTCAAATGGTTATAAAAAAAAAGTCTGTACTGATCAAATTATATCAACTTTCAGGAACTGTAGGATCACATTTCCAATGTTCCATGTCATCTTTAATGTCATTAAAGCGATCCCGTCTTTAAGACGGGGCCAAAATCAATCAAGTTTCCCCGAATCTAAATCACCAGGTCAGCTGGTTGACAGGATGTGACATCACGTGCCTGTTCTGCAGAAGGTATTGGGCATTCTGTATCTGGTCCTGTGTTCCTGTGATGGTGATGATGCGGTCCTCAGAGCCTTCCAGGGGCTCGTCGATCTTGATGGAGGCTCCCGACTCATGGCGTATCTGCTTGATCCGCTGGCCGCCCTTACCGATGATCGACCCGGCTAGCTATGGGATGGGAAGGGGTGGGTGGAGTTGAGGCAAGTATGCATTAAAGTCAATAAACTCAACTTTATTTATTCACACAAAGTGATTCCATCATGTGGAGAGCCTGTGAAGGACTGGGAGGTGTAGGAGGTGGGGTACGCACATCTTTGGGAATGGTCACTTGTGTCGTGATGACGGGACCCCCAATGTCACTGTAGGACCCTCGCCCACCTGGGGAGGAGGGGAAGGGAGGAAGAGAGAAAGAGGGATAGAGAGACAAAGCGTTCATAAGACTAACTTTGTGGATTCTCTGTAAAGAGAGCCATCTCACCACATGAAACAAAACATGAAAGCAAGAAATGAGACAGTGATACAAAAGATGAACCCTCCCCACTCACCCGATGGAAAAGGCTCCCACGAGGAATTGTTGTCTTTGAAAAGATGGAGGGAGGGGGGATAAAAAGAGAGAGAATTAAAAGATGCATCACAATGTGACTGACAGACTACAGGAAGAGATAGACAGGTGGCAGGACAGAAGAGATAGACAGGTGGCAGGACAGAGATAGACAGGTGGCAGGACAGAGAGATAGACAGGTGGCAGGACAGAGAGATAGACAGGTGGCAGGACAGAAGAGATAGACAGGTAGCAGGACAGAGATATAGACAGGTGGCAGGACAGAAGAGATAGCCAGGTGGCAGGACAGAAGAGATAGCCAAGTGGCAGGACAGAGGGAGCGGGCAGATCTTGGGAGAGGCAGGGTAAGGCAGGGTGAAAGAGGGGAGGGAGGGATAAGGGCCTAGGCCCCATTCTAACAGCTTGTGATTGAACAGGGTTAAGAGACTCACCATATCCACCTCCACTCTAGATATCAGCGCAACCAGTCATAGAGAGAAGCGCAACCAGTCATAGAGAGAAGCGCAACCAGTCATAGAGAGAACACACAAAAATCTTTTAGACAAGATATTTACGCAAAAAAAACACAAACACTACTGATGTTATGGCAACCTGACCCCATAATTCAAATTTTCAACAGTGAAACGTTTATACATTTATAAGGACCGTGTTTCTTTTCAGAGGCACCTGAATAGAGCCAGTCCAGGGCCTGGTCTGGTCTCGCCTCAAGTTCATTTGTTAGCACGGCTTTAGACTACGCACTCAGCTGCTCCTTGGTAACCAAGGAGACATCTGTTGCCTGGCAACAACAGGCCTAACCAATGTGTGCGTGTGTGTGTGTGTGCGCACATGTGTGTGTGATTGCTCAGTGAAAAGAGCCACAGTGTCCAAAGCGCTGCGTCTTCACTATGTCAGAAAAACAAACTGGTATACACACACACACACACACAGTACAGTGCACTAGTTCTACATGTCAACTTATGAGACCAGTCTTATGAGACTGTGTGGCCGCTAGGCTAGCATACTAAGGACTACCAAGTACAGGACACTCACCATGCTATCATAGCGGTCTCCTGGTCTTCCTCTTCTGTCACTGTGAGGAGAGGGGAGACGAGGAGGTTCATTTGTGAAAGCTGGTGCGGGCATGCACACAGACACAGCTCTATAACAGGTGGACTAGTTGCGTGCTAGAAAACCTATTTTGGATGTACTTGGTAAATGCTAGAGATTGAGCATTAGACAGTTGACTATCAGCAACATAGAAAGGTCCTGTTGGAAGAAGTAACCGTTTCTTTGTGCACATTGAACAATGAGTAGCTCGTTTTAGAGCATCCATTTAGTTTTTTATGCTAGAGATTTGACATATTAAAGTTGAATCCCAAACATTTGAAATGGCAAGGACCACTCCGGAACAATCCCACTCTGTTCAATAACTCCAGTAAAAGAGGAAACGTGGATTGAGAAGACGGAAACAGGGGACTCACTTTGGTCTGTCGTCCATGCTGCCGTGGTAACTCTGGTGGGAAAAGCGGTCACCTCTGGGAATACAAGACAGGACAGTGAGTCACAGCTAGGTGACAGAGGGACCGGTTTGCTTACACGGAATCATGCCGGGGTCCATAAAGCCAGAGAGTCTAAAGTCTAAAATGTCACAAAATGGTCTTGAGAGGAGAGAGCATCTAGGATGTAGAAAGAACAAGCGACAAACGTCCACACTGACTTCCCCAAGCAGAAGGGACTGCTGACCTAGTCTGAATGATAACAAGTAAAGTTGGTGAATGTACAAAATACAGGGCACATGCTCCTCACCCTCCTCTTGGGGGGGGTGGGGGGGGGAGGGGCAGGTTGCGCGCCCTGCTGCCCCCCCTGACACCTCTGCTCAGTGGGGGTGGGGGTGGGCCCCGGCGGGGGCTGATGTCATCGTAGTCCCTCCTGGAAGGGGGCATGGGTCGCCCCCCCCTTCCAGGGGGCATGCGCTCGAAGCCCCCCCGGCCGCGCATGGGGAACCCCCCTATGGGCCTCCGGCCCCGCTCCTCGAACATCATGGTGAAGCCTCCGTAGTCGTATGTCTCGTCGTAGAAGTTGGGGTCGTAGGGCTGGGCGCGACCTTTGATGGGAGCCTAATCGGAGGTTGGAATGTTACTTCCTTTAGATCAGCTGTATAGAGTCATTATATCAAACAAACTGAATTGATATCACACCGTTATTGTGGAATCTATTTTTGCAATGCTGGCTAGACTGAGATTTCATCCCTCCGGATTCAACAAAAACGTGCCGTTTCATCAAATGCATTAAACAAAAGTATTTTCCTGACGAAACGTGTCAAGATGTAAGCTAATCCTTCTCCAAACTTCCGCAAATTTTAATCCCATGGTGCATGTTGGCACCATCGCCGAGGTGTGTTTGTGCTTGACCTCACCTCTGACACAAGCTCCAGGATTACTTTGATGCACTCGACCACGCGGTCCGGTTTCCCCCCGACCAGGACAACGCGATCGGTGGAGTGAGGACAGCACTCCTGGAACAGCTTGATGGTGGTCTGGGTGTTCTACGACACCAAGGACACAAGAGAACAGAATACAGCGGGGCGTTCCAGAAAACCCCAAGAATTTCCGCGGTGAATTCGAGAGCAGAACCGGCGCCACCAGAGACAGAGACGACCCCGGTGGAGCGTCACAGCCTATTGGGCCGACTCACGCTCTACAGAGCGACACCCTTCCGGCCTACCTCTCTTAGCTCTTTAATCTTGGCCCCCTTCACTCCTATGATGCCCCCAGCCAAGCTCTGATGGATCAGCAGACGCAGCTCACAGTCAAAATCGATCCCGTTGTAATGCTGGTACTGGGGGAGAACAGAGGTCTGGTTCAGTCAGGTCAATACGGCCTTTAACTGGGAGGCTGTTGGGGCTTAGAAGCTACAGAGCAATGGGATGTGTGGGGGGGGGTAGAGAGTGGCTCACCTCCTCCAGAGTGGGGATGATCTTCAGAAGAATCTCCCCGATGGTCTCAATGTCTGCACTGACGCTTAGGATCCTGAGGGGGGCGCCATCATGGCCAGAGCAGATTGGAGAACAACAGAGGAAGGAGGACAAGGGAGTAGGAAACATCGGCTCTTACTTTGAAGAACAAACAACCCAGGTGGATTAGCAGAACCAGCACAAGTAGAAAGAGAGTAAGGAGGGGGGGGACATACAAATTATAAAAAAGGAAAAAAGGAAAAGGAAGTCAAAAAAGGGGGGGGGGGATAAGTGCTGTAATATACTGCACGTATCTTTGATTTTCCCCAAAAAACGAAATTGAAATATGAGCAACTGACATGCACTCATAATCTGACCTCACATTCAACAGAGAAAGACAGAGGCCTGAGAAATGGGCAGCTTTGGAAGGGTTGGGGGCAGGGTATGGGTGGGGCTGGGGAGGGGGGGCGGGGTATGGGTGGGACTGGGGGTATGGGAGGGGCGGGGTATGGGAGGGGCTGGGGGTATGGGAGGGGCTGGGGGTATGGGAGGGGCGGGGTATGGGAGGGGCTGGGGGTATGGGAGGGGCTGGGGGTATGGGAGGGGCGGGGTATGGGAGGGGCGGGGTATGGGAGGGGCTGGGGGTATGGGTGGGACTGGGGAGGGGGGGCGCTGGGTACGAGAGGGGCTGGGGGGGGGGCTCAGGCTGACGTGAGGCACACTAGACGGCCACACACTCACAATCAGGGAGAAGAGAGAAGGAGCGTTCTTCAACCATCCCACCACCAGCAATTCAGGGTGGGGGGGGGGGAATGAATGAGGGAGGGAAATAAACTTGCAATCACAATTGTACCACGGGCACACCTGATGGTGACGGGGGAAGGGGGTAAAGACAGTAAATTAAAGTAAGCAGGAGAGAGGCGGGGGGGCAGGGGGGCAAGGGGGGACAACAGGGTGTTAAAGGTGGAAGAGGAAAAAAGAGTGGGGAGATGGGGGTGGGGTTGTGAGGTCTGGACTAAAAAGGGCAGTCACAGAGAGAAAAACCAAAACAGTAAAAAAGGACAAAAAGAGAACAGTTATGAGTGAAAGAGGGAGCGAGGCCGGAACGCTCTCTCATGTTCATGAACAGTGATGTCGAGAACAGGGGTGGGTGGGGGCAGGGGAGGGGGCGGGGGGGAGCGAGGTGGGCCACAAGGACAGAGCGAGAAAGATATATTGATCTACGTTCCACATACAAAAATATATAGAATTATTACAAATAAAAGACACACGATTGAATTAGACCACAGCAAGGGAAGACATCCAGAAGCCGTGACAGTGGCTCTGTTCTAAAGTGGAAGTGTCCTGTTCTCCATCAATCAACACCACACATTTGTTTTCCAAATTAAATGGAAATACTTAAAAAGGGGGATGGGGGGGGGGTAGGGAGAGGACAGGAAACTCAAATGGAACAGTACACGTCTCTCAGAGAAGAGGGGGTGGGGTGGGAGGGGTTGGGGGGGGGGGGGGGGGTATATACTATCATGTTTAAAAACGTTCAAATGAAACAGAAGGCAGGTTATCATAAGACATGTGTTCTCTGTTCTAGTCAGGCAGTGAGGCAATAACTGGTGGGACATACCGCTCTGGGCCACTGCTGTCAGGGACTGATACACTGGCATTGTACTGCATGGGCCGTGGTGGTGGTGGTGGTGGTGGAGGTTGGCATTGGGCAGGGGCATTCAATCACAAGTTAGGTGCCCATTTAGGGAGGGGCACGTTTATGGGCGGGGCCAACCGGGGTGTCAGGTGGGCGGGCGATCAGGGGCGGAGGTTGGGCCAACGCAGGAGGGGCAAGTCGATCCAGTACATGGGCAACGGAGGAAGGTGGCCGAAAATAATAAAGTAAAGGAGAGGGAAGAGGGGGAGAAGGAATACATTTTAATTGAATTACACGCTAAACTCCATCACTATTTTGCTTTTGTTTTCCATAATTTGTTCTTTTTTTTTTACAAGTAAGAGCTGGGCTGTTTGGGTCAGGGTCCAGCTCTGGCAAAGACAAACGTTTTGTCTGTCTGCATGGCGGCAGGCCTAAACAGACTATAGGTCCACTCAGGCTTCCAGACACCTGTAGATGGGTTTGGTGAGGTCACAGTTGTACAGTCCAGTACCAGCTTCGGGCTGTGAACGGCCGGTCAATGGGAATCAAACTCCTGGAGAAGATTCTGAAGTTCTGTTTTGATCAGAGCCATGTGCAAGGCATAAACCCCTCCCATCCACAACCCACTGAATCTGGTCAAATTAAACCAAACCATGTCTGTCAACATGAGCCAACCTATAGGCTGGATCATCCGTCAATTAATCAAGTCCTGCCCCCTTTTCACAAGCATGCACCATTTGACTAATCGAGTCAAACATCACAATCAGATGATTGATAAGAGTCTGGGACTTTAGATGGGCGATTAGTGGATGACTGGGCATGACAGGGCTTTTATTGGAAATGGGGGGGGGGGGGGTCAAATCGATGTTTTTATTTTCAGTAGACGAGAGGGGGGGGGAAAGGTAGGTCTAGCTGGTGGGTTGTGAAAGTGGCCATGAAAACGCTGGGCTCGCTCATTTTCATACAAGGAGTTTAACAGCCATGTCTGCTGCTGGGACACGGCACGCCACTCAGGCTTCTGGGTACTCACGTCGGTCCGCAGGGCTTTGATGTTCTTGCCACCTTTTCCAATCACAGCGCCAGCATTCTGAGGAACAATCAAAATGTATGTTTGGAGTCAGTGATGATATAGGGAGGGGCTTAGGCAGGCAGCAAGTTGTGCGCGTGTGTGCGAATGCCAGGAGACCGGATGGTCCTACTTTGCTCTGCAGCAGTACACGCAGCTCCACCAGCTCGTCTGTGTTGCGAGAGCGCTTGAAGGCCTGTTCCTCGTCCATATCCTCTGCTGGGCGCTTACCTGAAGGACACATGCGCACCTAGGAAATCAGGCTTTTAGCCAGAGAGGCCTACTACAGACATTTTCTCATTAAGGCCAGTACAAAACACCTCTCAAAATGTTAGGAGGTGGTTTGAGGTTGACATAAGATGAAACCTCAATGCCATGTCAACAAGCTGAATAGAAGTGTGGTGATCTTGCTGGAACATTCTTCATACTCTCAGATCAACGTAGCCTAGAGGGGGTGAGGGGAGTGTGTTTTCTGGCCAGGACCAGCCTGGTACAATATGTCATTCCCCCAGCCCAACCCAATCTTCAGCCAGAGACCCGGATGCATCCCAGCATGAACCCCCTCCCCCCCACCCAGTACCCTTCCTGGATTAAAACTGGGAAGGACAACTCACAGACCAGCAATGACATATACACAAGAAAATAAAAAAATACAAAAACATGGCCATAAGACAAGAAGACTGCACTGTGCCAGCTATAGGCACATATTGAATCTGTACAATTAGGCCTGGCTGCTTGGACTAATCCATTTTTGTAATGAAGTTTCAAGTGGTCGAATGGTCTCTTCACCAAGGTAATCTATCACCAATCATGTAACAGAGCCTATCTCAAACGACCCCTTTCCATTTAGTTTACAGAGAAGGAAACAAGGATATTACAGGTGTAAACAAGCCTTGTATGGCACTATTGCTGCTTGACACCAATGTAACAACACAGCAAAACCCTGTCCTGTTCCGTCATGTCTGCATCAGTGCATAGAGGACCAGGGAATATGGCTCAGGGGTAGCTGGAGAAGTTGGTAGACATGTCCAACTTTAGCCGTCTCTCTCACCGTTTGTGTCAGTGTTGCTGAACGTGGTCTCTTCTTCCTGCTGCTCGATTTCTGTCTCCATTGTCTTGGCAACAGCAGTGAGATGCGAACAGGCTCCTCTACTTGGGTCTGCTGTGGGGGTGACAACAATGATGACTGTTAAGCTGTTGTTGCTAAATGTTTATTCCAATTCACAACTTTACCTTGTCTCAATTTGGCATAACCTTCCGGCGTCTTGCTACCCAACACTTAAGTCAAGTAAAGTCATATCAAAACCTACTAGAATCTACATAGATGTTCTGCTGCTAGGGGGATAAACTTGCCAGCAAGACTGCTGCCCTGCCATTTCGACATGCCAGTGTGAATCCATTATTATTTTTCGTTTCTAAGCAATAGCTAACTGGCTAGCTAGTTTCAACCTGCGCTTGCTTTCGAGCAATGTACCTATAAAACTATAATTGACAGGTTTGTGGTGAATGCAAATTGATCCAGGTTGAAAAGAAAACAAGATGGCAAACAAAACTTTGGCTAAGTCTATTTGCTGAAAATGAACAGTGCTGTGGAACCTCGTGCCGAAATAGAACGGCAGAGAAATAGCCCCGTGCAAAAAATATATTTGTGATTCGAATTGATCTTAGACCAATCCCAGTGTAACGCATGTGATGTATCTCTTTATAATGCATCTCCAACACAGACATGTATATACATCAATAATAATAAACATAATAGCTAGGCCATAACGTTACTTGGTTTACTTACGATGGATAGCTAACTCGCTGCAGTAGCTAAGCTACAGTAACGCTAACATCAATTCTGACACCATAGCCTACTACCAAACTCAGATTTTCTGTTGACCTAGTTTAGACAGTTCAGATTGTTTAGTTCTTTAGCGTTTTATACATTAAGATCTTAGGAGCGGTTTCGGTTCCAGGAAATAGTCTGAACCGACATAGGCTACTTAGCTGGTTAGGCTAGCAATAACTAGGCGTGTCTCGTTTTACGCAGATACTGTAGCGATATAGCTAATCTGCTTTAACCGATTTGTATCAAATAAACTCAGTGACAGGCACGAGCGATTGAATACTATAGCGAAAAAAATAACGAACTTTGCCAGTAAATAAACAGACAAACCTGCAGCCAAACCGCTTACGCTACCACAAATTTTCGTCTAGAATTATTCACAACCAACCTGATGACAACAGAAGACAATTGGCTATAGTCTCCCTTCACTGATTGGTAGGACGCATTTGATACCAAATCGTATGTTTGAAGTACTGGATAGTCAAGCTGCCATTCAAAACCAATACCCCTCTAAAAGAAATGTTAGAGGTCGGCAAATTAGCTGACAGACACAAACCCCAGGGTTACCAATCATCGAACAGCCACTGCTGGAAGTCTGGGCGGGACTCCCCACATCCTCGCTTTTACAAGTCTTTCCACGCGTGTTATTAGGCCTATAGCCGCTGAATGTCATACAGAAATGCATGGACAATGCTGATGTGAGTTTAACCTGAATTGACAACATGCAAAGCTATAGCGTAGTTTAATAGTTTCTGCACATCTTGTCTTTATGTAGCCCTAACCAATGTGGATTGGTTAAACTCACTCCTCATGTATAAATACAGATCTTCTGCGCCAACATTTAGAAATTAAAGGCTACATCTTGTAGTTACCTAGACCCACGTGAAGGTTTACGACACAATGTTAGACAACTACATATTTGCATGATTTCAAAAAAAGATAAGGCTCTCAGTAAGCAACGTAATAATCAGGGAATAGTGCATGTCAGCAGATGTTTAAAGCTTTATTTGGGGAAAACGTGCATCACTGTTGCCGTATTTAAATGTAAGGCTACTTTTCTCTAGGCTACAAAGACACGTTCCTAGTAGCCGACTGTAAAGTGGTAGCCTATAGGCCTAGGGCCTGTTGGAACTCATGAACTTTGGTTTGGCTAAGTTTGCAAAGTCTGCAATTCCTGAAACATTCCTTCGGCACACTATATAGAGCCCCTCCTCCGCCTATAGCCTACTCCATCTAACCATTCTTCCTTTGCCCCCCTCACCCCATCATTTTAGTTCAAACAGGGTCTCTTTTATTTTTGAGTAAACACAGTGTAATTCAAGTATTTATCCACAGCCCTCTAATTCATGAAACAACAATAACTTATTAATAACTATTATCATATTTTCTGGTAACTGATAGATGTGCTCCTTCGTGCCCTGTTCCCTCAAAGAGACAAGCCCTTAAGAGAAAAATAAAGAGCTCTCATCCTTCTCTTATAGTCGGTGGTTACCATGGAGACGGCTATAATTCCCTACTTGATGATTCTCTGCTTACACATTTTCACCATTTTCATATGCATCCATAGCGACACCTGACATTGCTATTTGGAAAGCTCCATGGTGACACTAAAGCCACTAAAGCCATCCAGGGTGAGACATTTCGGAAAAGGGCTTCAAATCATATGAACTTTTTTATCAGAACGTAGACACGTGTCATTCCTTTCATATGTAGCCTATGTGACCACACATACAAGCCCATAGGTAATTGTTTCCACCAGTTCACCAGCAGACCACCTGTGGTGACCGACCAGAGCCCCACTGGTTAACATTCCATATCCACATTCTAAGTTGTACAGGTTCCACATTCTACATTGTCCTGATCAACGGGAGGTGACAACGAAGGGTTGACCAGGAAATACGATAGAAAAATTAACTTGATAAAGTTGTATTCTCAGGAATACAATGATGTATTTCTCACACAATAAGCTATGATTAACAAAGATGACCCCTATACCCAGAGTGCCTACATTTTAGACTTAACCTTCATAATGGGGATGACGTGAACTGTAAACAATGGGAAAATTGTAGCTTTGGGAATGTATTTTAATGGTGATGATGTGAACTGTAGGACAACGTGAAAACTGTAGTGTTGGGAATTTTAAAGACCCTTACATTGAAGACTTGTCTGTTTGTAGCCTATATGTCCATGAAACTAGTGAGCTTGTCTTTTATCTGAACATGACACATTCAATAAATCGTCTTATCTTGCGTCTTTTAATTTTGTGTCGTTACAAATTTAAAAATAAAATAAGTTATAGCTCCATATGTCTATCTTTAATTGGAACTGAAGACCCATTTGAAGCTCACATACATATTTTGTTTAGTAATTATTTTTCATGCATGCAGCCCGCCTTGTGCGTCAAACCGCACGTCACGGCTGTCCACTGAGCGGAGGTTGAAAACACGCTTCAGTACAACCAGTTTGTCGGTATGCTGAATAAACCGTGTTACAATGCAATAAAAAAAATAAAGAACTGTGACTTGTGTGATTGTAAATAACACAGTTACCGTGACTTAGAATGGTCAATAAACGAAACGTTAAATTATATAGGCTCAGTCAGACATATAGGCAATTTTAGCATCATCACCTTTTAATTTTTTTGCACAAGCACATTCGTTCAAATGCTGTTATTCATAGTCACTAATAAACTGTTACCAATATATACTCTAAACTACCGTGATCATCTGAACCATCTCTTATAAACGCAATTTCAGCGATGGCTGGCGAAGATGCGCTCGTTCACAGCGATAATCAATAGGCGAATGCAGGTACCCTGCCTCCTCGCACACGCACTCTGTCGCTACATCACCACGCATTCTGACTCCTCTGTGCGTTCTTTATTATTTTTCTCTCTTATACTGCATATGAAGAATCTCCAGTAGCCTACTGTCGTTTCCCCCACAAATAATTGGGAACCTATACGTTATTACGGAGAGACAGCCGCGTTCTGCCCCTGAAGGAGACTTGGTGAGACAGTGCTAGGACGGAGCACTTGACACCTTGTTTCACGGCATCGATATGCAGTAGTGTGATACCAATTCTGCGGAGACCGAGACAGGGGAAGGCCATTCCATGGCATCTTGATATTAAACCGTGGGCTTTGCGCATTCGTGATCAACGGTAGCTTAGTATTGTTCACGTTCAGAAATTAGTCTACCAATAGTTCAAATTGATCCAGTTTTGTTAGCTATACCGTGGGATATCATTGGACCTGCGATGGACTCCAACGTACGGCTATATGGGATGGCTCGTTTGGGAATCGTTTTGGTTTTGATGGGGCTGTGGAGTTGTACCTATGCCTGCCCTGCCTCCTGCACATGCAGCACGACAAGGATTGTTTGTGTTAATCCTGATCCTGGGATCGAGGACTTCCCCGTCCTCACGTTAGATGACATGGAAAACATCACCGACATGTAAGTGTACGACAGGGCTTACAAACGAATCGAAGGAACAGGTCAATTACATAATACCCAATATTTGTATGGAAAAATATAGGCTAAACATAGCTGATTTCTAGAATGTATAAATTAATAAACAAATAAAGCTCTCATCCCAAACCAAGGCTGTTTCACATGCAATACTATAGTCTGTCAATCTATCATATCTCGTTTAATATTAAACACATGGCCAATAATCAATCTATAAATATAGAAATCTGTATTGACCAAATCATATTTGCCTATAGGGTAGAGAGTGTGTATGTGCGCCCGAGTGTGTGTGTGTGTGTGTGTGTGTGTGCGTGTGTGTGTGTGTGTGTGTGTGTGTGTGTGTGTGTGTGTGTGTGCGTGCGTGCGTGCGTGCGTATTAGGTGTGTACGTTGTTGGTTATATTCGGATGATCAGTCTCCTACCAGGCCTTGTAACGGAGTGGTGAGGGGCTGTGTGGGTGCCGAATGCAGGGGCCACGAAAGAAAACACACGACGCCAAAATGTCAGATTAACCGAAACACATTTATATTTAGCGGCAACATCAAAGCAAGTATTACCAATTCCCACAGATTCTGCGTACATTACATCATAAGAGCGTTTGAGCTGGATTTGACATGCCATTGCCGCCTTATTGTCAATATCTGACATCACGCATAGACTGCCATACAAAGGGAAGACGAGCTTGTAAAATCTCCAAGGTTTACATAGAGCTTATTAAATACCAGATGTTCCAGTGAGCTTGCATACACAGACCCGTGTAAGAATGGAAACCTGAAACAACGTCTAGTTTTACACCTCAGAGCAGTATGAATGTACATTTTATTTCTTCCATCTCTGTCCACTAGTAAGTGTTAAATGTATAGCCTAGAGGTTGTTGTTTCAGTAATCATTCTGCATTGTTAGGATATATGTAACAGGCTATTATAGACAGCATGTCCACCATGTATGTCCTGTAAATAGTGTCTTCTGCGTAAACTGATTTAGTCTGTCAGGGCCTGAGGTTGGGATGAACACTTTAGTGTGTGAGCTGGTCTGTGGTCCTTATCCTCCCATCAGGAACCTGTATCAAAATAAATGACACCATTGAGAGAACAGTGTTTGGGAGGATAATTTTGTAAAATCATTGAAGATTACACCTTTGATTATAGTCTGCGGACTGAACTTGTGTTCCCAGATACATTGCCAATCAGAGCAGACTGTTTGAGATCAACGACAACAGTTTGAAGAATTACGTAAATCTCAGAAATCTGTGAGTATCACTTTCAAGCTCTACAAGAGGACTGTGCTTTTCATTCGATAAATGTTTATGTCAAGCTAAAACTCTTTGAATGCACGCATTGAACAGTGAAATAGCCCCCTTCTCCTTTCCACAGGACAGTGACAAACACTAGACTGACTACTATATCATCGTTGGCCTTTTTCAACAACACAAGACTTCAATATGTGTGAGTAGTCTTAGACATTGTCCCTCATGTATTTACATTTACATTCATTCATTTAGCAGACGCTTTTATCCAAAGCGAATTCCAAGAGAGAGCTTTACAAAAGTGCATAGGTCACTGATCATAACAACGAGATAGCCCCAAAACATTGCAGGTAGCCAAAACATGAAGCATACATTGTGAAAAGCAAATAAGTGCCAATGGGAAGAAACATAAGAGCATGTAGTTAAACAAGTTACAAATTAAACAACACAAACCTCAAAAGTGCAAGAGTGTACCTGTAGAAAGGAATGTATTCCTTGCTGTATCGGTTTATTAATTAATCTGGTTTGTGCAAATGCATTTAATAAGATCCCAAAAGGCAAACAAACTCTGTTTCTGGTATATAAGTTATAGTAATTGTTTTGTACTAAAAACACATTTGTAATGATTTTGACTCAGCAATCTGAGAGACAACAACTTTTCCACGTTGTCTTGGAGAACATTCCAGAACCTAAACGTCTCATATGTGTAAGTATTAAGTATTAGTCCCAAAGCATGTCATGGATTATAATGATGTTGACTGTGTGGGGGTGAAGGGCTTTTGTTTTGTTTTGAATTTCAGACATCCGTGAAGTAGGAGAGTGTGTGAGTGTGAGAAAGAAAGAGAAAGATAAACATGAGACGAAAAGGTCATATGTGTCTGTATGTATTTAAACACGTGTGTGTGCGTGTGTGTCAGCGTGCACGTGTGTGCGCACGCATGTTTAAGTTCATGCCTGTGTTGACGCTCTGTCTTTATCCTCAAGGCTCCTCCTGTCCGGAAACCCTCTGGACTGTGTGTGCGAGAACATGTGGATCAAATTAAGGCTCCAAGACGACATGGAGATTCAGGAGCTGAAATGCCTGGATGACAGAGGAGAGAAGAAGGCCTTCACCAAGCTCACCCCCCCTGATTGTGGTAGGGTCCACATCCAGCACAGCTAAACAAACCTGAGAGAGAGAGAGAGAGAGAGAGAGAGAGAGAGAGAGAGAGAGAGAGAGAGAGAGAGAGAGAGAGAGAGAGCGAGAGAGAGAGCGAGAGAGAGAGAGATATCCAACTCATATGGACATGTTCAAAGATCATTAGCAAGAGACCAACTGAAAACAAGTACCTAACAGCTAAAATAATTCGACAAACATCTGAAAAGGCAGGGGCGCTGAAAAGGGGGGGGGGGGGGAGTTAACTGGAACTATTAGGGCTTTACATTTCATGAAAAACTCTCCAATTGTCTCAGTAAAGCTTTTATGGTGTAGTGTTACATTACAAATGCTTTTAGTGTTGTAGGTCTCACGAGTCAGTCTGTTTCGATGTCCGACAGAGCCTCCTAAAGCCGAGGTGACTCCCACCATCGTGACCCAGGAGGAGGGGACTGATGTGACAGTGGTGTGCAGCGTGTCAGGCTCCCCCGCCCCTGAGATCGTGTGGAACTTCGACATGTTCTCCACCAGCTACGAGGTGAGAGGAGGGGGGTTTCCTGTATGGACAACATAAGGTCACGTAGGTTTGGCCAAGACGTCCAATCCACTGATGGCGCACAGGCTGTGTCATGCTGAACCGGTACCACGCCAACGTCCTGTTCTCCCCCCCTCCCCCCCAGATTGATGCTCTGGAGTTGAAGAGCAGCCTCCTCCTGTCTGGTCTGTCTCCAGACGACAACGGCAGGGAAATCATCTGCAGCGCTGAGAACATGGTGGGCCAGACCGAGGACATGCTGCAGCTCAACATCCTCTGTAAGCACCGCCCGGCTCTGCTGCGCCAGCTCCGAGTCAAACCCGGGTTCAGTCAAATACAGGCACACGCTTGGGGTGCACTCGATGCAACCAATGAAGTCGTCCCTATAGAACGAATGGGTCTGAGATTGAACCTCGATAGCACCTCGATCTATAGTCAATTTGACCCAAGTGTGCACAGTACCCCTGATTTACTAAAGCTTCTCTCAATGCATAAACTAGTTAGACATTGCATGCTTACACTGCTATTACCAGTGCGTCCCACCTTGATTTGTTGTACCATGGTTTACCCAGCAGTCTGACGCAGCTCCTTCATGTTTCCTATGACGTTATCACACTCTTCCTCCTGTGAAGCTCCTGCCGCCACTCTTTCTCCGGTTAACACCCCCTTCAACTCTCCAAACACTGCTCCTCCTCCTCCACTTCCTCCTACCACCTCCTCTCCCACCTCCACTTCCTCCTACCACCTCCTCCCCTTTGCCATCCTTACCTCCTCTTGCTTGCCCTCCCTTCTCTTGTCTTCTCCCCCCCCCCCCTCAACCTCTCCGACCTCCTCCCCCCTCTCCCCGTTCCTCCCGGTTACCCCGTGACCACTGTTCCTCTCCTGTCGCCTCGTCAGTCGCCCCCACCATCCAGCAGCTGATGAAGCCTGAGAGGGACCACCACTGGTGCATCCCCTTCAGCGTGACGGGGAACCCCACGCCCCAGCTGCAGTGGTACCACGAGGACGAGGCCCTGGAGGAGCAGGACTACATCCACACGGAGATCCACGAGTCCACGGAGAGCGAGTACCACGGCTGCCTGCAGCTGGCCAACCCCACGCACATCCACAACGGCTGGTACACTTTGGTGGCCAAGAACAAGTTTGGGGAGGACAGCAAGCGGGTCCACGCGCACTTTATCGGAGCGCCGGACATCGGACATTCAGGTGTGACGCGCGCGCACACGCACACACATTTCTTGTGTGATTGACTCTATGTGAATGAATCCTGGCTGCATTGTGTAGTACATTTGATTTGGATCCTAACAATTCTCTTTTCTCTGTTTTCCAGAAGAGCCAATCTACTATTGTAAGTATGCATTCATGATATTAAAGAAATAATAAGATTAAAGAAAGCATACTTCTAAATGTCCCTGTATGTCTCAACCTGACCCATTTTACAATCACAAGGACATGTTGGACATTAGACTTCCAGAGAACACAGCCTCAAGTCAGTTAATGATTATCAGCAATGATGAAAGATTGATCTTGTTTGTTCCTTGCGCTACACCTCCGTTGCCCTTCCTGTGGTCTGTTTCCTGTCATCCTGCTCTGTCTCAGACACCGCCGGTAGGTTCTTTCAACTTTGAACTTTGTTCCGTTGTCTTCAGTGTTGCGCAATGCTCGCTGTCCTTGAACCTGTGGTGCCCTAAGAATCCAACAGTAACTCTACTTTATTAGTCTACGTGTAGATGTAGCGTGGTTCGTTCAGTGTTGTATTTCAAAAGAACACTGCCACAACTGGAGGTTTGCCTGGCCATTTCTTTGTCCTGTGAAGAGACACACCTGTCAGCCCCTTTGCACAGCCACAGCTCTCTGTTGAAAGCACTCTCCCAAGAACCCGCAGGCAGGCTGTGACAGGTACCCTAGCAAGCGAGCTCAATAGAATTTGTAGCATATGAACAATGTAAGTATTTAACTAAACTTAACATTGTGTAACATTACCACAGTTTTATAACAACAAATCGTTCTAACAGCGGGACAAGGGTAAAATAACATGTGGGCACAGTAATACAGACACCCATGGTGGATCGACCCCAAATATATACAACATGTGCAACAAGTGTACAATCAAATATAATATATTTGAATAAAAAGATTAATTCTCGACCTGACCCATTTGAATTGGTCCTTTACTCTACACACACACACCCTTTAAAATTCAACTCATAGCATACTGCATCATCTATGGCCACAGCATCCCAGTGCTATGTATACTCATCTAGTACAGATAGAAAAGACATGTCCAAACTGATCATGGTCGAAGTGTCCATAGAGTCTGACTGGCTTGTCTTCTCTTTTCCCAGAAACCCCTCTGCCCCCTGGGGACGACAGTGTTGCTGTAAGTGATCAATAGATCAGTGAGTGATCAATCACGGATCACAGCTTGTTATTGATATTGGTATTCTGCGCATGTGTAAATGTGATGTTTTAATATATCTGTGACTTGTGATTCTGATATGATGATCTGATTCTGTTATTCTGAAATGACTGTGACATTCTGATATGATTGTGATATGAACTGGGGGTTCCCCTCAGGTGTACGTTGTGGTGGGGATCGCTGGTGTGGCCCTGACTGGATGTGTTCTGATGGTGATCATTCTGAAATACGGACGAAACTCCAAGTTCGGCATGAAGGGTAAAATGTTTCATCTCAGATGGAATCAAATGTCTGGACTGTGACGGCAACTTACTGGCTTTATCCATATCTTGAGTCTCCCACCACAACCCCACCCCCCCAGCACTGCCTCGCTTCACCTTCAC
Source organism: Osmerus eperlanus (assembly GCF_963692335.1). Classification (NCBI taxonomy): domain Eukaryota; kingdom Metazoa; phylum Chordata; class Actinopteri; order Osmeriformes; family Osmeridae; genus Osmerus; species Osmerus eperlanus. Next base: position 5,227,770 of record NC_085031.1, read on the forward strand.
TAACCTGCCCCCCACCCCCACCCCCACAGGGTCGTCCTCAGTTATCAGCAACGACGACGACTCCGCCAGCCCGCTCCATCACGTCTCCAATGGCAACAACACCCCGTCTTCCTCAGAGATGGGCCCGGACGCCGTGATCATCGGAATGACGAAGATTCCAGTGATCGAGAACCCCCAATACTTCCGTAACTCCGGCAGCATGCTGAAATCGGACACGTGTAGGTTACCATGGCGCTGGTCTGCTGCTCGGCAGTCCGGTAACCCTAGTCCTTTTCTGATAAATCCATTCAGGGGATGCGACTGGACAGGATGTCCATTCTCTAGTGAACTTCCTTTCTGCCGCCGTTGCCACGGTGATGACTTTGGGAGTGGTTGGGGGGGGGGGGGGGGTGACCTCTGCTGCCTGGACGAATATACAACAATGAGCTGGTTATCATGGGATGCGCCAGAGAGTTGATAAGATTTACTGGGAAAACTGTTGCCAGCAAATAGTTATTGTGTACATAGTGGTGTTGGAAGCCATTCATTAAGTTCTGGTGTTGCTCTAATCTGCTGTTTCTAGTGTTTAACAGCCTGACTCAGTACAATTTATAGCCTGGTCGGTTATGAAATTTAATATTTGTGGTGAAGATGAGGTTTAAGTGAAATACGTGAATGTTTGCTGCTGGACCACTTGACATTACCTTCAAGGTAAAGTGTTCACCGAGTTTACCTACAGTATTTATGAAGCTTGGTCTTAATCTGGCCTCTGTGTGCATTCACAGTTGTTCAGCACATCAAGAGACACAATATTGTGCTGAAGAGAGAGCTGGGGGAGGGGGCGTTTGGGAAAGTCTTCCTGGCAGAGTGTTACAACCTTATTCCGGGCCAGGAGAAGATCCTAGTGGCTGTCAAGGTACACCCAGCCCAGCATGGTGTGCAAACATACATAGAAGGAGTCATCCTGTGAAAAATACAGACAGTGAAATGGGAATTGTATCTAATGTGCGTGTGTGTTTTTATATTCCTACGCTTGTGTGTGTGTGCATGTGTGTGTGCACATGTGTGTGAATGTGTGTGTGCGTGTGTGCACGTGTGTGTGTGTGTGAATGTGTGTGTGCACGTGCGTGTGAATGTGTATGTGAATGTGCGTGTGCACGTGCGTGTGTATGTGAATGTGCGTGTGTGTGCACGTGTGTGTGTGTGTGAATGTGTGTGTGCACGTGCGTGTGAATGTGTGTGTGAATGTGTGTGTGTGTGCACGTGTGTGCGCACGCGTGTGTGTGTGTGAACGTGCGTGCGCCCGTGCCCCTGTCCCTGCTCCCCAGACGCTCAAGGAGGCCAGCGAGAGCGGGAGAGCCGACTTCCACCGCGAGGCGGAGCTCCTCACCAACCTGCAGCACGAGCACATCGTCACCTTCTACGGCGTGTGCGTGGAGAGCGACCCGCTCATCATGGTGTTCGAGTACATGAAGCACGGGGACCTCAACAAGTTCCTCAGGTAGAGGCTCCCCGTCTCCCGCGGGGGTTACGCATGTCGTCCCCCGTTTGCATGTCTCACACCGAGGAGAGCCCCCAAGTCACGTGACCTCACTAACCAGGAAGTTTTAGGGTTAGAAGGTTGAACTCAACCGAACGTCTTGCAGGACTGGAGCTCAGAGTGGGGGCGGAGTCTGTCTCCATTCCATGCTTTCTTTGCTGTGTGTGTTTGTATGTGTGTGTGTGTGTATACTCCACTCTGTATAGAACCGTGTGGTCCATACACACTGCTTGTCACTGTCTGTGCTGTTATATAAGTAGGCCTAAAAATTGACACGCATTACATCCCAGGCACTTTATGCCAAAATGCTGCCACCAAAAGCGTCCTTTTTAAGCGAACAGGCACACACTCCAATTAGGTCAGCACCGAATCAACCTACCAAAATCGAAATCCCCAGCTGCATCACAGGCATGGGGCGTCACAGGCACGGGCACTGCAGTATTATATGGAAATATGCGTTTCATAGGTAGATGCATATCCATTTGTGTTTCATGCATACATGTACATAACTGTGTTTTGTCTGATGTACCCCCCCAGGTCCCACGGTCCGGACGCAGTTCTGATGGCTGATGGCCAGCACAGCCTCATGGTGGAGCTGACCCAGTCCCAGATGCTGCACATCGCCCAGCAGATCGCGGCGGGCATGGTGTACCTGGCCTCCCAGCACTTCGTCCACAGAGACCTGGCCACACGCAACTGCCTGGTGGGGGAGAACCTGCTGGTGAAGATCGGAGACTTCGGCATGTCCCGGGACGTCTACAGCACGGACTACTACAGGGTCAGTCTACGTGTGTGGATCTCTCTCTGTCTGCTTTTTTTCTTCTGGCGTTTTGTTTTGCTCTCTCTTTCTCCCAGTCTTCCTTTTCCCCTCTCCTCTCTCTCTCACCATCTTCCTCTCTCGTTGTTTCTCTCTGTTTCTCTTGCTCTTGTCTTTCACTATCTCTCTCTTCCTGTCTCCCCCCCTCTCTCTCTCCCCCCCTCTCTCTCCCCCCCCCCCCCCTCTCTCTCTCTCTCTCTCTCTCTCTCTCTGTACTCCCTTTCTGTCCCAGAGTCCCTGAGGCCCACACTGCCCTCTACTGCTTGTTATTCTGTAGAAAATCAATAACCAACACAAGTAAAACTGAGCTCCCAGATCTACATACCATGTGAACAGGCCCCATTTACACACACACACTCTATCAGCCATATGGATCTGAAGGGCAGTGAATAATGAATTTGAGTGCAGACAAACATGACTTGATATGGTGCAGTAAGCTAATTATGTGATATTAAACTGACCAGCAAAGTCAGCAGTATCTCTCCCTTTGCAACATGAGTGAATCCAATTCAGCGATTTGATCTCTGTGCTTTTGCCACGGTGTGGGTTGTAACTAGGCACAATCATGGAGTGACAGTGGCTGGTGACAGAACCTATTTTTGGCTGTGTCTGCAGAGTGTCTAGCCAGGCCCCAGGGCCCAGCCGTCTCCATGGTGGTATGGGTTACTGATGTACTCTGCTCTGACTCAGAGTAGCAGGGCTGATCTGAGATAAGGTGCCTCGCTGCCCCTATCAACTCATCCATGATGACGGAAAAGTCTAAAATGATCCTAGATCGGCACTCTGAGAGGCTCTAGTAATCCAACTCAACCCAGGCCTCCCTCATGACTGTTACTGTACCAGGTCCCTCTGGATAGAAGAGTTCGTATATTGTAGTGCATATGGTGTGTGTGTATATGCATGTATACATATATGTACACGTGCTGTGTGTCCAGGTGGGAGGCCACACGATGCTGCCGATTCGCTGGATGCCCCCGGAGAGCATCATGTACCGCCGCTTCACCACGGAGAGTGACGTGTGGAGCCTGGGGGTGGTCCTCTGGGAGATCTTCACCTACGGCAAGCAGCCCTGGTACCAGCTCTCCAACAACGAGGTCAGCATCAGCAACAGCTGCTCTGGACCACTCATGTCCTCGTTTGATTCAGGATTATTAATGAGTTTGATTGAATTACCGGTTGGTTGCTTGGCTAGTTATTCGATTGTAGGCTTGCTTTCATAGTGCACGGACAAAAGTTTGTCTTGCACAGCAAGTCGTCAAACGATCAGATCGCAGGACCCCGGGGCGGAGCCTAACCCTCTCTTCCTGATCATGTGACCTGTGGGTGGTGACCTGCTTCTGCCTCCTCGCAGGTGATCGAGTGCATCACGCAGGGGCGTGTCCTGCAGCGTCCGCGCACCTGTCCCAAGGAAGTGTACGACCTGATGCTGGGCTGCTGGCAGAGGGAGCCCTACATGAGGCTCAGCATCAAGGAGATCCACAGCCTGCTGCAGAACCTGGCCAAGGCTTCCCCCGTCTACCTGGACATCCTGGGCTGAGAGAGTGGGAACGTGTGTGCACGTTTGCGTGCGTGTCTGTGTGTGTGTGTGTTTGCCTGTAAAGAGAGGGGAGGAGGTTCATATAGACAGAAGGAGCATTTGCGTTTGTGTGTATGTTTTGATCGTGCTTCTGCCTCTTCATCACATGAACAAAAGCCTTAAATTTAATTGAGATTTTTTTATTTACTTACCTTCTCCATTCTAAAGATTCTCACTGGTCCTGTTTTCCTTACCCAGGTCAAATGAATGCAGAGAACTGGCTGATTCTATTGATGGATAAAACAAATAAGTGATTTCCTAAAATGCTGTCACTAAAAATGATCTCAATGAAACCAAATAGCCAGTAATCTGGATTAAATGCCAGTTAGTTGTACAGTGGTCTTAATCTGGGTTTGTGAAACAGGTCACTAATGTAGATTGCATTCTTGTTCTGTATTTTCCGGGGATGAACAAAGGGAACATAACTGTGTGTCAAATCTTCAAGGACAATGTATGAACATTTAACAGTCTCTGTTATGGAAACTGCTTTTGCTTCTAACGCAAAGAGAGACATTTGTGGAGCAACGTGAAGTGGAGGAGCAGGGAAAAAGAAAAACTATATATATATATATATTGCAACCAGTGAAGGCTTTTTTGCTTTTAAGTGTCATGGACACTTTTTTTTTCTGTGAGAGATTTCATATTGATGTCAGGGGATCTAGTTTTTTTGCGCTAGACAAAGTCATAACTTTCCATTGTAGTTTGTGACTGACTGACCCTTCCTATGGCAATGACGCATTTGAGGTGTGGAGGTGAGAAATGCCAGTCATCTCAGAACAGGGAGGAACCCATTCAGTCTCAATTCAACCAATCACGGACGTTTCTTGAAACACTTAAAAAAAACATTTGTTATGGGACTATGGGATTCAAAACAAAAAGCCAATTTGTCCTTTATCATTTTGGAATTTCAATTAACATTCGGAATTGACTGAATTGAACAGTGAATGAACATTTGAGAGAAAAGAAGCCATCCATAATCACTGCACTGTAAATCCCCTGAACGTTGATACAAATGTGAATATATATCAAAACAATGTTCAATGTAAAAAGATTTACCTTTAAAAAAAAAAGAACATGGGCATCTCTAAAAATGCCAAACAGTATTTGATTCATTTTTCTAAATTATTTTTATCTTTATGAACGTTGAGGTTGTGGACATCATCAGTGGTCTCTTTTTATAAATATATTTATGTTTCTATTTTGCTAGCAGGCAACTGACATCTCCATGTTTCAATGTGTCAAGTGTTTTTTGAGTGTGGTTAGAATGCACGTACGCCAGCTCACAGTCTGAATGAGAGAACTTTAAAGCACAGTGACTAGGGAGCGGACAGCAGAACTGTGGAGATCAGGGTGGAGGTCAGGGTTGAGGTCAGGGTTGAGGTCAGGGTAGAGGTGGGCCTCTCCCTGAGGCAAAGCAGAAGCAGAGCACTGATCTTCTTTCCGTTTTCAATTTTTTACGTTTTTTACTTTCTTTGTGGAGAGCACATTCACCAGCAGACACCACGGAGGTTCAGCTCATCCTTAATCTACTGGCGGTCACACATTGCTCCAACACATGATTTCATGCTCATCTGCAAACGGCAGCTTAACGAACTGAACGGTCTTCTTTGGTATTGTCACAATTGTGTTTGATGTTCTGTGAAGAGGAGAAATGAGGGAACACTGAACCTGAAGAGAAATTGTTTTATTTCAGCTGTGATTGCGAGGGAATTAACAGGACTTCAGCACTGCTGTATAGAAGAAGATTTATTGGTATTTTTTTGTTGTTGCACATTTCAGCGTTGTATGCACTTGTATTGCTTACTATTTGTTTTCTTACTGAGTACTATTTGGGGGTTTGACATTTTGTGGTCCTCTATTGTCTGATATACAGTATACTAGTCTTTGTTTCACAATTTGTCACAGAATATAATGTAATTGCCTACATTCCGTCTCCACCTCCTATTGGCTACCTCGCTCAAAACCTGGATGACGTGGATGACGGGATAGGTGGACCGAGCCACATAGCTAGGTCTGAAAGTGGCCTGTGTTGCAAATGTTCAAGTCTGATTCCCCTCTGGAGACCTTTGACCCCCGTAGTACCCTCTTCAGGGATGTGACGACTTGGCACGGACTCTCAAGGCTGGACAGTAGATTCTGTGAGATGACGACCTAGAAACTAGGATTACTGAACATCAGACCTGGGTCAATTATTATTTGTGAATACAGTTCAAATACTTGGGTGTGGACAGTGCTCTTCTGTGATTGTGGTTTGTGTTTCTATCTTTCTAATACAATCAAACCATCAATTTCACCTTACGTATGTCTCAACAAGGGCACCCAGGCACACAGGCAGACAGCAAGGATCTCCACTCATTGGCTCTCGATAAATCCAAAACGTTCTCCAGAACAACAGTGATCATGAACGAGACTAAATGAAGCGCTCTTCCTGATATTCATCAGAACGTCATTGCATGTCCAGTGCTTGAGTGCTTTGAGGTACATCCGATGACAGTTACTAAACTCCTAAACTCACAGGGCTGTTCCACTCAGCCAATTAAAGATCCAGCATTAGTCTCAGCTCGGATGCCCAACAAGCTCACAGTGTTCAGGTTGAATAACAGTAATCTATAAATGATTGATTTCCCTGCTTGGAACACCTACACCATTTGACCACTGTTTGATACTAATCATGTGTGTCTGCCTCTGAATAATGTGCTGTCCATCCTCTACAGTTATGATATCTGTCTATTTGAATACTATGTTCTACAGTAACATTCTGTTTTACACAGAAACCATGTCAAAATGTGTGACATTAATTAAAGAAAAACGTGTTACTACGGGCCACTGGCAATACAGTACATACTCTATGTAAATATACACATTTGTGCTGACATTGTATAATTTTGTTGTGCTCGTTTACGATAATAGTGAGAATACAATCCCATTTTTTTATCAACTTTTTTGAACTGGAGAGGAAGGACTCTATTTCTCTGAACAGCGTGTTCTGTTTTTCCCTCCATGGAGAAACTGATTCAGCCCCTCCCTCCCCCCCCCCCTTCTCATTCCTGTATAACAGAAAGAGCATTCTGGGAAATGTTGTTAGTCTTTCTGTTTGTGAGTTAGAGAGGTCAAAGATCCCTGTTACCTTTACAAAACTATTAAATCACAGGTAACCACTACAGACAGACTTCTCCTTCCCACCATCCCTACTCCTGTGAAAAGGTAACTTATAGATCAGAGTTCATAGGTCAGGTTTCAACCCCCCCACCCCCACACACCCCCCCTCATCCCTAACTGTCGCCCTTTATGGTCTCCTTTCAGCTGAATAACTGTGACTTTGCATCATGAATAGTATTCATATTATTTTGAATGTAACCTAGAAGGGATGGGACCTTTTTTGAATGTAATCTATCTACGGGGTTCTGAGTTTATTGTTTTGTAAATATGTAAACTGCAGTTTTCATCTCTGTGCAGATAACATGTAACATGTTTTACTTGCTGTGTGATTATGAAGACTGAGGATGTGTGTGGGGGGGGGGGGGGTGAGAGAGATTTGGGCACTGTGTGTAAGACGTGTGTGTGGGACGGGGTGTGTCAAATGCCTATGCGCTGTAGTGTGGATGTGTGTGGGTTTTTTTCTTCTCCTGGCAGATTCAATCCCTGTGCTTAAGTATCAAGTCGATTCTATCAATCAATCTATGCTTTGTGCATCATGTGAGTAGCTTATCAGACGATTATGAAAATGTTCCTTGTAATACTGTGCATTTAATAAAGGTGGTATGTCTTACAATAAATCGTGTCTTCACTCCCAATTAGAAGTATCCAGGATTATTCTCTGGTTTTGACCCACTGCTTTTCAACGGGACTGCGTGACGTTTACCCAGACAGGAGTAGGTAGGGTAAGGGTATGACTGTTCATCAAGTGCCCATCTTGACCAATCAAAAAACAGATGGTGCTGAGACAGGCCCTGTTTCTCCAAAGTACCTGAACCCACACTTGTCGTGCTCTGCGCAACCTCGGCCATGTGTTCCGACCCCGCCCCAGCTGCCCTGCCGAATCTATTTCAAAAGGAGCAGCCCTCGACGCGTCATGAAAGGAATCCCAAGGGCAGCGTTTGTTTCTAACAATAACCCTGGAGGAACGACAGAGGCAGCTGCGACACACACGCTCACGTTAACACCACTACTGTTCCAGCCATCCAGGGTAGGAGGGGACAACTGGTGGCAGGAATCAACCAGCTGAGCCACAGCCTCTACCAGACCTGTTTACCTGCTTCTGGCTGTAAACAAGGTGAACGACAAACTGTAGAGGTGATCTGTATCCAAGACCAGCCAACCAGTTCCATAATATGTAAGAAGTATATGGCAACTTATTTTGTTTCTATTGGTTCACTGATCACTTCCCAAGGTCTTCAGGAACTGAAGCCTTGTATGTGCACATGGCTAGAGACAGCGTCAGGTTCAAGAACTGCAGGACGCCACCTTGTCACCACGGGAAAGACAAATTGCCAGGCAGACCATTTCAGAGAAAGCATTCAGAGGCAAGCCGCTTGGTAAAAGTAAAAAAGATGGACACACAGGAGGAGGCAGAAGGGGAGTTGGGACGTGGTTTCATCAAAAGCTGTGCGCAGTTTTTTTATTGTAGTATTCTAAATGTACATAAAAAAAACAAAGTCTGCCCATGTCCTAGAACCATTATGAAAGTTAACGCACAAATTCAATATACATCTCATTGTATTTTACATAAGGAGGATAAGAGCATAGGCATGGAGGTGGCAACATGATTTACATCAAGGCTTAACCCTTGTGCTGCCTTCGGGTCACATGACCCAAAGGTTCATAACGAACCATCGTTGTGTTTACCCAATTTTACCCAATACAAAAACAAATAAAAATAATTTTCTTTTAACCATCGCAATGTGGGGGGTCTGAGACAGCCCAACGGTTAAAAGAAAATGATTCACTTTGTTTTGGTATGCGGTAAAGTTGTCGCAATACGACGGTGGGTCACAATGACTGATGGGTCAGAATGACCCGAAGATAACACAAGGGTTAAAAGAATCAAGAGAAAACAACTGAATAAATAGAAGGTGCTATCCTTTCCGAGAGAAAATCTGAACATCACTCTTTAAACGTTAGAAAAACAAAATAACAACAAAAACAATGCCTGCAATGTGGACAGTCTCAAGCTCCCCTTCCTCAACAAAGAAACATGGAATGGGTTGGTTAAGCCGGGGTTTCTGGCTGGGCCTGTACAAAAGCAGAGACGTTTATGAGAACAGGAAGGAGTGGAGAGAAGAAGAAGAAGGAGGAGAGAATGAAGACTGTTGTGGTGCATGAAGAAGAAACTACCTCTGGTGAAGACACAGCTCGTTATTACTAAAACATCAACATCTAGGATACATGTCAAGAAGGCAAGAAGCTCTTGGTGTCGTCCCGTTTCTAGATCTACATCTTTGCTATGGGACCACAGACGTGTAGGGCTCTCTGTAGTCGTAGAGGTTATGCCTTAAGTGCAGAAACAAGTTATAGTACTCAGACGATGATGTCACAGAGAGGGAGGGGCGTTCAGGAGCTGAGAGACAAACACATTGCATTTGTTTTCTTTTGAAGCTACTGCAAGATTCCGATGTTATTTTCTTTACTATATATTTTAAAAAAAAACTCTTAATTAAATAAACATCGCCATCTTTTAAAACTGTCCTCAATTTTTCAGCCATATCAGTTTCTTATTTTTTTTGTCTTTTTTTGTTGTTGCGATATTCAATTAACTAACTCAATTCTGTTTTCAAGTAACCCTTTTTAAAAATGGTAGAAGAGAAAAAAGCTTTGGGATATTTTTTTTTTCCTTTTCAACGGCGCGGGAGGTCGTTGCTAAAAGTCATGCACGCCGAGAAGAACCTCATGCAGTAGTTATGGTAACCATCCAAGCACTTTTTATTAGTTAATAGTCAGAAATACACACAGCAGCTTCATCGGTGGAGCTGGGCTCCTCTTCAGGATTGAATGTGGAGTATTTATAAACAGACACAGCTTAGGTCAGACACAGCAACCTATGCTCGCCTGGCTAAAGGAAAAACAAAAATTAGTTATGTGGAATTTGATTATCAACTTTATATATATTTATATATATATTTCATCTTCTCTCACTCGCTCAGTTCTCACTCGCTCGCTTTTTCTTTTTTTTTACGCACGGCACTCAACTTTTGCACTTTTCCCCCAGTTGCTCTCTCCTTAAAGGTTGTTGTTGTCGTTGTTGTACACAATGTAACAAAGGTGACAGACCTGAAATTACAATCACCAGAAAAAAAAAACTAAAAAAAAAAACAAAACAAAAAACAGCCACGGCTGCCTGCCTGCCTGCCTGCCTGTCGCCCTGCCTCGCCCTGCCTCGTCCAGCCTCGCCCAACCGTCACTGGCAGTGACAGCACAGAGGACACAGTCTATGAGCGGCCGGGGCGTCATCAAAGAGGAGGCGGCGGAGGCTCCTTCCCTGTGGAGCTCTCCTGTAGGTTCAGGTTCTCCAGGGCCACGTCTAAAGGCATGATATCCACACAGCCCATGGCCCCGAAGCTTGCGAAATCTCGCCGCTCGTCCTCGTCGGAGGAGGAGCTCTCCTCCCTCATCAGTGTGGAGAGGAGGAGCTCCTGGACAAACAGGCTCCGGTCGGCACGCTCGCCCTCCAGGGCCTGGCGCTCTGACTCCGACATCTTGGGCTCATTCAACCTGGAGGGAGGCAGGGGGGGGGCAGAAGAAGGAGAGGAGGGAGGACGGGTGAAGGAAGGAGAAGGGGATGGAGATGGTGAGGAGAGGGGAAGGTGACCGGAGGGATCAGGGGATGGGGGAGAGGAAGGAGAGATAGAGGGGGGAGAAGCAATTAATTAACGGTTGGTTCCAGTATAGATCGACCAAAGCGTAAGGACAGACAGACAGGCCTTGACAGACAACACAGTAGGGGTGGGAATCTATTGGTACCTCAGGATTCGATTCTTGGGGTCATGATTCGATAAAAAATCTATTAACAATTTTTTCGATTCACGATTTTTAATCAAATTTCGATTCAATATATGCTTACATTTGATTCCAGTTTGCTGTTTAGGGTAACTTGTTTCTATTTGACTGTGATAGGCAGTTAAATGTTGAAGAAAAAAAATCCCAATCCATCAAAACCTTGAAATGTATCCTTTTTTTTGCAGTTTAGAAAACTCAATTTTGGAAATTTGTGAATCTATATGAATTGCTAGAAGACTGAATCGCGATTCAAATGCGAATCGACTTTTTCCCCCCACCCCTACGACACAGGCAGACAAGCCAGTCAGGCGAGCCGACTCACCGTGAGAGGAGGAACTGGGAGCTGTGGGAGGAGGAGGGGTTGCTGTCGGCGGCGGCGCCGCCGGCGTTGGAGGCGGCGCTCGGCGGGGGGATGGAGGCGCTCATGTTGCCGGGGTTGCTGCGCCGCGTGGCGTTCCGCGCCGTCTCCAGCTGCTGGCGAGCCGCCTGGGCCTGCTGCCGCTCCAGCTGCAGCTGCATCTGGAGCTGCTGCAGCTGCGACGCAGACGGGCCCGAAGAGTTGAGCTGCCCCCCCGCCGAGCGACGCACGCCTGACAGCTGAGACAATAACTCTGGAGGGAGGGGGGAGAGGAGGAGAGAGAATCAGGAGGTGAGGCCGGCAGGCGAGAGAAACGACAAGACAACCAGGCTTGCGGGGGATATCTTCTCCAGCAGAGTCCCAGTGGAGCCAAGCCACATTGAGGGACGCAAACAGGGCCGGGGGCCGAGCTCTCACCAGCGATGGGGTCCATGGCTTCTCTGTTGCTGGGGGAGTAGGAGGAGCTCTGTGAGGAGGACAGCCCCCCCGTGGAGCTGCTGGTAAAGTGCATGTTGGTCCTGCGTGCCCGGGGCCCCCCCAGGCCCCGCCCGGGGTGGAACATCCGGCGCACATGCCGGACGCCGCTGGACTCGTCGTGCACGCGCATGGTTAAGGTGAAACACCACGCTGAGAGGGGCAGGGGGGGGGGGGGGGAGACTGGGCATGCACACACACACACACACACACACACACACGGACACAGACACCTTCAACACACCAGAGAGGAGAGAGAGAGGACATGAGAGAGAGGGCATGAGAGAGAGAGGGCATGAGAGAGAGAGGGCATGAGAGAGAGAGGGCATGAGAGAGAGGGCATGAGAGAGAGGGCATGAGAGAGAGAGGGCATGAGAGAGAGGGCATGAGAGAGAGGGCATGAGAGAGAGAGCATGAGAGAGAGAGGGCATGAGAGAGAGGGCATGAGAGAGAGCCACACAGACAGAGACGCTCAACCTAGGTAACAACCACACCAAGCCGAGCCGAGCACAAGGATATTAAATCTCTGGGAGCTCTGTGTTCAAGTGTGAGATGAGCAGCAAAGTCGTCTGTCACATGGTTGGGATCTCCTCCCGGCAAGGCAGCACATATGGGACAGATCTGGAAGGACAGGGAGAGCAGGACCTCAGACTTGCTTTTTAAAAATGACTAAATGACTAAATGTAAATAACGATCCAATTATCCGAACAAAACTCCTTATCTATGCAGACCAACAGCTATGAGCATGTTGAGTGTGTGTGTGTGTGTGTCCACCCACCACCTCTGTAGAAGTCTCTGCGTGTTCTGAGGTGACGTGCTCCTGTAGGGAGGTCTCTGTGTAGCCCATCTTCCCACAGTAAGGACAGGTGAAAGACTGGGGCTGCTCTACTGAGAACGCCTCGCCGCCATAGTAAAGGTCTGTCCAGAACGGAGAACACCAGTCAGCCATAACAACATCTGCCATTCTCATCCAAGCCATTATGATTCAATTTTAGACATGAACCCCCACCCCACAAGACAATATGCTTCCATATTGACATCATCCTTCCATTTCGGACATCATCATTAATGGCCACTATAACTCAGGTCGGCGTACGAGCCAGAGGCGTGGGATGCATTAGCCGTGTGCTGTACTTACCAAAGTCTACCCTTGTTAGTATACACTGCATGGGGTGCTCTGTTGTGTGTCTGGTGGTGGTGGCTCCGCTCTCGTAGCACGAGGCGCACAGGTCGTAGTCGTAGCAGATAAGACACTTGTACCGCCGTCCTCTGAAGTTCCCTTTTAAACACGCATCACAGCTCACACCTGACAGGAACAAGCGTGGGGCGGGAGGACACAATTAACAACGCAGTGAAAACGACCGCATAAATCTGCACAGCGTAAAATAATAATTGGACACCCCTTTAACTTTCAGAGATGCCTCGAGAGTTCTATGGCTAGCAATCCGAGCATGTCCTACTGGTGTCCCAGGCCTGGCTGGCTGACACCAAACAGCATGTGCTTGGCAGCTAGGTGTAGACCTAATCCAGATATACCAACCTAGAAGAATTTCATTCAATGTCAGTAGCCAAGACTCTGAAGGAATGCTAGTGTGTGTGTGTGCCCACTACCTGCCTCCATCCATGTGGTTGTGTGCGTGCGCGTGCGTGCGTGCGTGTGCAGGCTATTCATTTGTATATGTTTCACATTCGTTTCATTGTATGTAACTGTATAACCATTTCATAGCCAACGAGAGGGTTAGGAGATGGACAGAAAGAGAGAGAAACCGAGAAGAAAACAAACTGTTTCTCAGTTGTCCTCCAACACTGTCTCTGTGACCCTTTCATCGGACTATGTATCGTTTTGTTGATTTAACTAGAGCTACTGTGTGTGTGTCGCGCTCATTTCCCTTTATTAAGACAGATTTCTTGTCACCGCCTCTCAATTAATAAAGCTTTAATTCCTTTTTTTTTCTCACGGATCAACAGTGACTGATTCGTGTTCGGGGATGGAAGTGCCACATGACACCGATTGGACAGACAACTAGAGGGGAACAAAAATCAATCTATCCAATCAATCTAAACACAGTCTATCCTTAAAGAGAGAATTCCCCCAAATCATAGTGTACCCTGAGCCTCAGAATAAAGTTATTGAATAGGTGAGGCTATAGGCTATTCTTAGCCAATTATAGATCACATGAAAGACATTAATTCATTCAATCACACTGTGGGAATTACTAATTAACAGAGACTCATCTGGAGGTGACTGATGATCCACAAAGAAATATAGTGAATGGTTGATGATGAGAAGCGCCACTAAGCATATTAGAGAAGGCTGAATCTCGTCTTTAACACAAGAGTTAGCCCTAAATGAGAGGGTCTACTGTGTCTGAATGAGGTGAATTATGGTCATGTATGGTGGTCATGGCCACCGGGATCCCACTGTACTTCAGAGACAGCTGTCATTTGTCACTTTGACAAATGGGACCCATACACTGTCCTGTCAACAGAGACGTTTTAGAGTCACTTGTGAGTGTTCTCTTATACCGACAATTTGCCTACACGATTGACATAGGTCAGGTGTTGAATTTGAATATGAAATATTTCACACAGAAAGTTAGCATGACATGTGAACACAAGAAAACACATACGTTTTTCATCAATACTGTACATTTAGACTGGAGCCTTGTTAGGGTTAGATAATTGATTCGATAATTTGATAGTTGGATAATTGGATAGCTAGCACCCCGACTGCTAGCCAAGTTGCCAGACAAACAAAACTGAGGTCGTTAGCCTATACTTGTGCAAGCCAGCTAAGCTAACTCTGTACCAATGGACTTATTGTGTTGCATAGCATAGCTACATATTGTCTTCTAGTAGTCTTAGAACTTTGCTGCACCACTAACAAGCAGACCAATAATGGCTAGCTGGCAGGCTACCATTGATTAATGGTGTGCTTTTACGTTTGCTAATTGAAATAGCTACCCATAATATTTAGCTAGTTAACTAAGTAAATTCACTAATGTAAAGCGGTTAAACTATGTGTGTTGTCTGGCCTGGTACTGGTAGCTAGAATTCCACCAGATCATTTGAGCGTTGACACACTGACAGAGGCCTCTGCTCTGTCTAGCCTGCTAACACTTAGCTAGCCAGTCAGCTAGCTATATCTTGATGACAGTGCATTCATTGTCACCGGTGTCCACCCACAGGTCTGACTGGGGGTTACACAAAGCGCACGACAATGTACTAAGCTATTGCCAAAAACAACGCATATCTGACTCCACGGACTGACTCCAATATTTTGTATATCGTCCCTCTCCAGCCGAAAGACCAACGTCTCAGGAAGACGCGCTAACGAGATGACTGGGGTTAGTTAGCCAGATAGCTACCTAGCTAGCTAGTGCTAACGTCCTGGTTACATTAGCTGGATAACTAGCCTGCAATATGTATAGCTAAAGAGCCCCTTTCTTAGAGTATACGTTATTCGAGTGAGACTATTCGCTACTGTAACTCAAATTGTATGGGCATTTGAGCAGATTAAAGACGGTGCCAACCACCAGCAACAAGGAGGAGGTTGAGAAAAGGTTGACAATTCATGGTGGCCGCCATCATGAGTCCAGCTACAAAACATGGTAACCCACGGTTCAGAATACACAAGCTAGCCACATAGCTTGCTAGTCAGCTAGCTAACCAAGACACGCTATGGACACGTCTATTTTTCCACTTACCTTCATGTCGGGACATCCTACAGACAATGACACAGCCCCCTCCTCGGGCTCCCCAGTACGGATTGCGTGGAAAAATGCAGCTCTTGATGGATAAAACTGGGCCGTGGTTTCTCTCTCCTATTTGCTATTTAGCTAAGATGGATCCGGAGCTTACAGTTCCCCGCTTCCCCTCCCCGTCTGTCATGAAGAAGTACTGTAAAGACGGAGCATTCGTGGCCTGCCGAAGAAACGCTGGAGGGCGCACTTCGTCTCTCCTCTAATTGTGGCACCTGACTTGTGAGAAGTAAGCCACAACCATGAAGTGTCATGGTTTAACTGTATTGTGTTCGATTGACCTCTGGCTGTGTGCAACATTTGGTGTAAATCACTTCCATCGTATAAATCTGTGTTTTCTTGTGTAAAAGCAATATAAGTGACCAGTGTGACCTTCCCCTGTATGAGCCCAGACAAAATGACATTCTTTCATGTCTCTCTCCAAACACACTCAAAATGAGTAAACTGCAACTGAACTGAACTCACATCTTTGGATTCTTTATTTGTGATCTAGTAATAGCAAATCAGTCCTAATAGGAACAATTCCAAGACAACATTAAATGATTAAATGTTTCTGTCTATATATAAAATGAATATTGATATTTTCACATTGGATTTCAGGCTTCAAACCATCACAAATGTGGTTTAGAGAGACAGTCATTCATGTTTTCAATAAAATGCTGTGCTTTACTTTTTTTTACAAACAATCTGAGAAGTTAAATTGTACATTCCCACATGCAAAAAAGGACAACTCCTGTTTAAAATCCATTAATGTTTTATCTGAAGTTCAGATCATTTAATTTGTCCACATCATTCTATGACATTGCAGGCAAAAAGCATGCAAAAATTCAATACATAGCCAACCTTATTTGTTAAAAACATTGCACTGTAAAAGCTCTCTGCCCTGTTCTATGACTTGCGCGTGTCTATAACAACGCATGTCTATGGGTCAATGTGAGAAATGACCTTATTTGCACAAATAGTCTCATTCACTGGTTAAGATAAGATTTGAACAAAATCAACTGGTATACAACTAAGTTATTTTGGCACTAAGTATATTTGTGTTCACTTATGTGCAAATGAGGTGTATTTAGCTGTTTAAAAAATGGACCAGTATTCTAAAAGGTATTTGATTTACAAAAGTGAAAATGGTTGTACCGCTAAAACACCTCTACTCTGAAAAATAACTTATCTAAAGCTTACAAGTTTATCTGAGTACAATCATTTGTGCAATTTATGGGTATTTTTCCACAATTTCTCTAGACTAATTATTGACTATAGGATATATTTCTCATAAAAGGAGTGTAAAATCCTGTCATTAAGATGCAATAAGGCATTCTCCTTAGAAACTGTAAAACGTTTGATGTATGACTACTTGAAATGTGTTACCTTTACACAGACACCTTGGTATTACATATCAATCCAAATGGACTCGGTTTTATAATATTTTTTCTGGGAGGCAGCATTGAAATAATTCCCTACCATCCAGGAATGCAAATTTGACACATTAGTTTCCAACTGGCATAGGGATACTGTGACAGACATTTTGCACTAACCATATGTTACCTTGTAATTACCCACATGCACCATGTATTGTAGACTATAACAGCGCCACAGTTCAAACACTTAAATGGTTACATTCTATTCAGAAGAATTACTGGAGTACCGGATGTTATCGTACAATCATAGTTGGAAGTGGGGGGGGGGGGTCTTTTCCATTTAAAATAACACTGCTTGAGAACTTTGGTGCATCCCGCTGCCATTGTGTAATCTAGTTTGTCCAACTACATTGCTGTAGCATGGTATCCCAGTATACTTAATGCAAACTATATGACCCTGGTTCAATACTGACCGGCAGGATGGAGGAGCTAGCTAGTGCTTGCTGTAAGATACCGTATGAATAGGGCATGCACATTTAGATATGAACTGATCCTGCATGTATCTCTTAGTATGTCTCTTCAGAGTGCAGAGGCCTAGGGTAGTTCGGTTATACATCATTAATCAGTCACATGCAAGAATGCCAGACAGTGAATCCATAGTCTGTGCGGTGACATGTTAATTAAACCACATCATGGCCCTTTGGGCACAGTCTAATGGAACAGAGCACTGTCTTCCGTCAGGAGGGTGGGAGACGGGAATATGGCTCCCCAGTTAGGAGCCCTCCTCCTGGATCTGTGGCTGGTCACCGTGGGGCTCCTCCTCTGGAGCCGCCTTCTGGTCGGAGGTGGTGTTGCAGCTGTTCTTGCTGTTGTCAGCAGCGTTGCTATGACTGCCAGCACTGCCCAACCGGGACGAGGCCACCACAGCCTTCACTGCTGCCTGTCAGATAACCCACATAACATTGTACATCATACATGTCAGATGGCACACAGAACACATGTGGGACAGACAGCTGCTGGTGCTGCTAAGATCCATAGAGACTGCTCACTACACTTCCCATTCCAGACACAAGCCAATGAACACACAGCAAACGACTGCAGTGATCCACCAGCCATTAAGAAACAGCGTTCTGCCCGGATGAACACAACAAGACTAAGGTGTTCTTGCCTACCTTTAGCTTCCTGCGAGCATTGAACTCCTGTAGTTTCTTCTGAGCAGTGTCCATATGGGCAAAGTTAACCGCCTTCCCAGTCACCCAGGGGTGCTGCAGAGCCTGCAAGGTTGTCAGGCGCTTCTTTGGATCCTGAACAATCAACTTCCTCACCTACAAGGCAGCGTGAGCAGGAAACACGTGGCTGGTAAATGGGTCACTGAGACTGTCAAAGGATTCATTATTTGCTCGGATGCTAGCTATTATGCGAATCTTGTCCTCAAAACAAGTTGGCCTAATTTCTTTAGTGGAGATGTTGCTGTAGATGGATGGGTTCTGTTTGGCCTCTTTTCTCATCTGCCCTCCTTTTTAAAGGGATTCATAATTAAAGACACACCGGTCTGAACACACCCCAACAGAACTTTTAGATTAATACAGTATGGACAGTGCATGGTGTTTGAACTGATTTGTGGCTTATTCAAAAAGGTCGGACCAACAATCACCATCAACCAATCGGTGAAGCCCTGTGAGTGGTTGAATCCATTCACATGTCAAGTTTGTTTCGCCGAGGAAAACATCTCTGCATCTATGTACTTACGAGGTCCTTGGCATTCAGTGACACGTTGTCCCACCAGGGGGAGACAAACTCGTATTCACAGTTGAGGATCCTCTTGAACATGTACTGATCCCCTCGATCATCAAAGAAGGGCTCAAAGCCACATAACCTGTCAGGGGAAGAGATAGGGGGCATCCATCAAGCTAAGAGACAGCCACAGACTATTGATTCCGGTACCTGGCAGACTTTGGCAGTTGAGGCTGGAGCCTAAGGTATGTCCTTTGACTGGGTATATGACTGACAACCCTCAGCTTTTCATTCAATTTGTAACGTAAAAATATTATGAAAATACATTAGGCAGACAGAGCTGAGTATCTGCCTTGAATATATCAGAACCTATTTAACAATTCAACCATCGTAAACTAGTAGACTGACTTCACAGCTTGCTCTGCAAGAAGAAACTCACACCCACAGACACTAATCAGTACATGGCAACACCATGTAATCTTAAGACTCAGAACAGCAGACATGCAGAAGCATGCTCAGCTAGCACCAGACTATGACCTATCCTCCCCCCGACACACAGCCCACGTGACGCATAAGTGGTTGCAAATGAGGAAAAAAATCCGCAATCAAAATTCATCAAACATTTCGGTGTGAGCCGGAGCTGTGAGAATGAGCGCTCCACTGTGTACGTGACGTGTCCTCGGCGGTGTGATTTAGTCGCAGCAAAAGTTTTGAAGGACGGGGGAGCCACTCACAGGATGTAGGTGATGACTCCCACTGACCACATGTCCACCTCCGGGCCGTACGCACATCCACAGAGGATCTCCGGAGCTGCAGGAAGGGATGGACAAGAGGAAGGGGAGTGGCATACCGTGTGGCAATTAGTTCGTGTCACGCTGATGAAATCATATAGAAAACTAGAGAGGGTACAATTTCTGGGGAAATTGTAGGGTGTGCTTGCTTGCGTCGGTTGCACAGGGGTCCGTTTTTGGATGACATTTTTACAACTGATATTTCTGTATATTTTATATAAAAATGCATACTTATTATTCATAAAGATTACATAGATTTAAAATATTTTTTTTGCTGCTCATTTACAACTGAAAATACGAGTGAAGTGTAGAATGAAATAGATGTCTTCTCATTTCCCCTGCAAGAGGCAGCCTCATCGTTGAATCAAAACAAATAAATTTGGCAGACCGGTGTAAAAATTGACCTAATCTCTATGACTTAAACGTCCTTTTAAGTTTTTCCCTTCTAGTGATATTTTAAGGCATTTAGCCTACTCATATTGCATTCATTCATGAATAAAGAACCCCCTTTGAAGATTATTCTACGACGTTACCGGCAGTAGAAGATGGAATCGCGATTCAAACAGTACCATCTGCTAACTGAAAATATGCCCCCAAAAACGTAAATAAGCTTGACATTTATTTAGTGGAAAATCGCTTTCATAAAAAGCTCACTGGTAGCGATCATTGTCAGTAACAACGCCAAGTGCGATATAGCCCTGTGTGGAGAAGCTGCCCCGGTAAATTGTACAGTACAGTACACTACTGTTGTGTTCGTCTTGGTAGCGATTGCGTTGGTTGAATTCGATTTAACGTTCCGTTGTACGGTTTAGCCTGAAATTAATTATTTTCATGAACAGATTGACAAAGTTTAGGCTGTGGCAATGAAGTTAAGGTTAGTAGTTAGATAGACTTTTGATTTAAGTAAGGGGAGTGCCGAACATGTTCTGTCGCCGTTTGACTTCCTACAGCTGTGTAGATGTTTTTGTAGTGTCTCGCGTAGGCTACAGCGTTGCAGTGAGCAACACTGGTTTGAAACCACAGGTAATGATAATTTCACCCACAAATCGTTTACTTGTAATGTAATGTCATAATAAATCCTACAACGAAAATGTATTTGTGAGGAATGTTTATTTTAACGATTGAAAACAGATGCATCATAGACTACTGTAGTATGTGTTGCCCGGCCAACAGAGGCTAATGTCATGATGCTAATACTTCAGTGACATATAATAGTAGACTACTGTTTCCGAAAGTAGATGTATTTCCTTAATAAAATCAGCTTATATTGTACATTACACGTCACAATTGTGTGTCATATCACAAAGTAAAATTAGTAAATAGTTATCACCCTGGCCTCTTTGCTTGTGGCGTTTCTGCAGCTCCCTTGCAGTAAAGCAGTTAGCTTAGCTATCTCCCAGAAGTTAACGAGCTGCTAAACTAATGTTCTGCTAGAGGTAGTCACGCGAGTTTTCGTGACGTTAGTGACGTAAGTAGCGTCATTGACTGTGGCTAGCCACCGTTAGCTTCACTTTTCGCCACAAAAACATAATTTCCACTTAAACCATGCAACGGAACGTAAATCCCAATAGAAGCAACTCAATCGCTACCAAGACGAAACTTTTGACACCTAGGTTGTCTATGTAGGCCAAATATTGACTGAGTTTTAGGGGGGCAAAAAGAAATAATAATAATATATATGTGAGAGAACAAAGGTTGTGCCCTTGCCGAAGGCAAAGCACACCCAACTAGAGAGGGTACAATTTCTGGGGAAATTGTAGGGTGTGCTTGCTTGCGTCGGTTGTACAGGGATTTTAATGCCATTTTTACAACTGATATTCCTGTATATTTTATATAAAAATGCATAGGGCCTACTTATTATGTATAAATATTACATAGATTTAAAAGCATCTTTTTTTTGCTGCTCATTTACAACTCAAAATACAAGTGAAGTGTAGAATGAAATATGATGTCTTCTCATTTCCCCTGCAAGAGGCAGCCTCATAGCTGAATCAAAACGAATACATTTGGCAGACCGGTGTAAAAATGGACCTAATCTCTATGACTTAAACGTCCTTTTAAGTTTTCCCTTCTCGTGATATTTTCAGGCATTTAGCCTACTCATATTGCATTCATTCATTAATAAAGAACCCCCTTTGAAGATTATTCTACGACGTTACCGGCAGAAGATAGAATCGTGATTCAAACAGTACCATCTGCTAACTGAAAATATGCCCCTAAAAACGTAAATAAGCTTGACATTTATTTAGTGGGAAATCGCTCATTCATAAAAAGCTCACTGGTAGCGATCATTGTCAGTAACAACGCAAAATGCGATATAGCCCTGTGTGGAGAAGCTGCCCCGGTAAATTCTACTACTACAGTACAGTACTAGACTACTGCTGTGTTCGTCTTGATAGCGATTGCGTTGGTTGAATTCGATTAAACGTTCCGTTGTACGGTTTAGGCTGAAATTAATTATTTTCATGAACAGATTGACAAAGTTTAGGCTGTGGCAATGAAGTTCAGGTTAGTAGTCAGATAGTTTCACCTATTGAAAGACTTTTGATTTAAGTAAGGGGAGTGCCGAACATGTTCTGTCGCCGTTTGACTTCCTAAACAGCTGTGTAAGTTAGATGTTTTTGTCGTGTGTCTCGCGTAGGCTACAGCGTTGAAATGAGCAACACTGGTTTGAAACCACAGGTAATGATAATTTCACCAACAAATCGTTTACTTGTAATGTAATGTCATAATAAATCCTACAAAGAAAATGTATTTGTGAGGAATTTTTATTTTAACGATTGAAAACAGATGCATCATAGACCACTGTGGTATGTGTTGCCCGGGCAACAGAGGCTAATGTCATGCTAATGCTTCAGTGAAATAGTAGACTACCGTTTCCGAAAGTAGATGTGGGCCTACTTCCTTAATAATATCAGCTAATATTGTACATTACATTTCATAATTGTGTTTCACATCACAAAGTAAAATGAGTAAATAGTTATCACCCTGGCCTCTTTGCTTGTGGCGTTTCTGCAGCTGCCTTGCAGTAAAGCTATAGTTAGCCTAGCTATCCCCCAAGTTAACAGATGCGAAACAAATGTTCTGCTACAGGTAGTCACGCGTGTTTTCGTGACGTAGTGACGTTAGTAACATCAGTGACTGTGGCTAGCAAATTAGCCACCGTTAGCTTCACTTTTCACCACAAAAACGCAATTTCTACTTAAACCATGCAACGGAACGTAAATAAAAATACAACCAACGCAATCGCTAACAAGACGAACCTTTTGACACCGCCGTTGTGTATGTAGTCCAAATATTGACTGATCCTTAGGGGGGCGAAAATAAATAATAAATAAATAAATATATATGTGAGAGAACAAAGGTTGTGCCCTTGCCGAAGGCAAAGCACACCCAATAATAAAATATGTGATATTACCACAATATCCCGGTGTGCCACAAACAGTCTTCATTGTAACCTGGTCATCTATGATTTTGGAAAGACCAAAGTCAGCTGTAATGAAACAGAAAAGGGATGGATTAGCCCCCCAAACAAGTGTATAAATGACAAGACAAAGTGTAAAAAAGAACAACTGAAAGTTTGTGACCAGGAAAGCTGTTAGGGAACATTGGAACCTGGGGAACCTGGAGAACGTTTGGGAGCCCACCTATTTTGAGAGAAGCGTCAGGGGCAGAGGTGGCGTACAGAAGGTTTTCAGGCTTCAGGTCCCGGTGTACCACACCGTTCTCATGAAGGTACTATTCAGAGACGAGAAAAGGACAGCACTCATGTTATGGTTCTCGAACAACAAAAAGGTTGTCATCACCTAGAAAAGTGATAGGTTCTTCTGTGGTCCATATGGACTTTTCATACCAGAGACATTTCAGGGTTCTAGCGAGCCATTTTACACAGTCCTACACTAAGAACAAAAAGGGCTTTAAAGCGGTTGTCAACTATTTCATGTTCTTGCCACAGCGGGTGTTTCCTTGGCCTTTCAAAGCCTTGCACAGATACTACTACTGTGTCAAGTGTCAAAATGTATCCACAACTTACCACCCCACCGGTAAGTAAACATTTCCATAATTCAGTAACCATTCAATAACATCCCACTGTGCGTGAGGTTTAAATAGAGGTTGCGCGTTCTCCAACACTATTCTTGGACTGATGAGAGTGGTCTACTTTTACTGAGGTATTGGTGAGTGTTACCACGGTAACTCGTGAAACAAGAAGCGCTGTGTTGTGGGAGTCTGCCTTGTTCCATAGAGCAGAACAGCAACAGAGCTGGACTGACAGTAACTGAGTCTGAGTTCAGACAAGCTGGAATTGAAATGGTCATGAAAATCCAATGTAACATGAAGGGTTCTAGAAAAGACACACTCGCCATTCACAAACAGTCAAGTGCTGTGGGACGTCATTACCTATTATGCAAGTGCATATAGAGTGAATGGGTGGTTGGTTATGTAAATCCTTATTTAAATGAAGCCATGAGCTATCCCAGTTAAGAGGCAGCTAGAGATCGCACTGGCCTGAATTTCTAGATAGAGGGAAATAAAGAGAGGCGTTGAATGCGATTCTCCGACGCAAATGTCTCTGCCGAGTTTTGTGGAAGGCGTTATTTCTCCCACGACGGGTGTGATCTCTGGGTTATGTTGGGAGGTGGGGGTGTATGTGTGTGCTTGTAGGAGGGGTGGGGGTGGGTGGGGGGCGGGTGGTATTTTCCAAAAGGGTACTCAGGCTCTGTGGGAATGACACAGATACGTGAGGTATCCTCTCTCAGCAGAAGACACACACACATTCTCACACACACATTCACACACACACATTCACACACACATTCACACACACATTCTCACACACACACAACAAAATGAGCATGTAAAACACACACACACGCCTTTTGTGAACATGTACAGACACCAAATCCATTCGCCCATATACGTAAACCAAAAAGCTTAAATGTATTATACCTCAGTGGCTATAACTAACTGTACACTTTGGATGCCGTGTGGATGAAATGCACAGCCTAGCCTAGATTACCTCTACTTTTCCCCTAAATACGTGCCATTTGAAGCTTAAGTAGGCTTTCTTTATTAAGAAAGCTGTTCCAGATTGTCTGTTAAAAAGCCTGCATAAGGTGTGACTGAGATAATTGGGCCAGATTTAAAGTGCTGGCAGCCACGATCATCACATAAATGTGATGGAGGAAGAAGAAAAAGAGGAGAGGAATCTCTCCCAAACGGGTGGACTTCAAGGCTGTACGTGCCGGCCAGATTGGCAGGACTCGGGGCTCGAGAGATTGTCCATCGGGACGTGAAATATCCAGATGGCTCTTCATCCACCAGATGCAAACCTCTCTGTCCCCCCCGTCCCCCGTCCCCCACAGAGAGTAAGTACGAAACGCAAGACCCTCAGCCTGACAACACAAGCAGCGGAAACTTCAAACAGATCGTCCGTCTTTAGGGAGGCTTGTTTCTTACACCCTTTCTTTCTTTTCCTCTTTATGTCTCTCTCTTTGTTTGGCTGAACCCCCAGGGAAAACGGCACCTATTTCATCCTGTACAGCCGGCCTTGAGCTGCTCTTTAAATGCATTGGAAATACTCACAGTCTTACTATTTCATCTCCTTGGCAACAGCCTTCTTTTAGAAGAAAAAAAGTGCAAGGGATAAAATCATAGTAACAAGGCGATATTGTGTAAAACTGGCAAAAACATAGGTGTAACTCAACTTCTGCCCCCACCCCCAACACACACACACACACATACACGCTTACACTCACAGACACCCACACACCTTCTCCTGTGTGGTTTAGTCAAACAGAACACTGACAAATAAGTTATCTGGTATGTCTATCTCGTAATTGAGAAACCGTGTTTTCCTGTTGATCCAACAGCGCTGGTTAGAATGACTAGGGAGCGAAGAATTAATGATAAATTGATTGAAAAATGTTTCCTTCTTACAAAGCAGACAAGCGGGGTGCCTATTGTCCCTGGGAACATGTTTGGCCATTGCGGCTCCTCCTTCGGGACCCAAGGGTGACACTCAACAACTAGTTTGAAGCATGTTAATGTCTAACACGGACACGAGAGGAAACAGGAAGTCTCACCGCCACGGCTTCCAGGACCTGTTTGATGGCGTCTGCTGCGTCTCGCTCGCTGTAATAGCCCTTCTCTACCACCCTGGGGGAAGGGACGGGGGAGAGGAGGAAGACACACAGTGAGGTTAAGAAACACAGGATATGGCAGTTCTGGGGGCGGGTTTTCCTCCATCTTGTCACACGTGTCAGCATGTGTTTTGCATTGTGTTTTTGTACGTATGTAAAAAGGCCTAAAGATCTGTCTCTAATTGTCGGAGAGTTAAGGTAGTGAGGTGTTTTGTTTAGGCCTGGGTATTGTGAGGATGCAGATTAGCGTATTGGTGTATGAATAGTGAATGCTACTCTGAGGGAGCGAACCTGTCGAAAAGCTCTCCTCCTGTCACAAGCTCCAGAACCAGGCTGATCTCTGACGGAGTCTCAAAGATCTCTTTCAGCTTGATCTGAAGGAGAGGAGAGAAGAGGAAAGAACCTGTCAACGCCACCATCAGTCAGGCAGACTGGGCTTAGGGGGGGTGATAGAGTGTGATAGAGTGTGTGTCTATGTGTGTGTGTGTGTGTGTGGGTGAAGAGGCCTCACAATGTTTGTGTGTGTGTATGTGTGCGTGCGTGGATGAAGAGGGCTCACAATATGTGTGTGTGTGTGTGTGTGTGTGTGTGGACGAAGAAGCCTCACTATGTTAGGGTGGGAGAGCCGCAGCAGAACTCCTATCTCTGTTCTCACTATCTTCTTGTCCACCTGCACACAACATGGATCCAGGTTACCAGGGAGACAGGAGGAACATCCCCCAATCCATGTTCAGAAAACTTTATTAACAGCACATTATCAACAGTATGTTAACAGCACACAATCAACAGTATGTTAACAGCACACAATCAACAGTATGTTAACAGCACACAATCAACAGTATGTTAACAGCACACAATCAACAGTATTAACAGCACACAATCAACAGTATGTTAACAGCACACAATCAACAGTATGTTAACAGCACACAATCAACAGTATTAACAGCACACAATCAACAGTATTAACAGCACACAATCAACAGTATTAACAGCACACAATCAACAGTATGTTAACAGCATGTTAACATGTGTGCACATTATCATAGTGGCACAGTTTATGACTCATGTTCGATCTCTTCCTCTTTCCTTCTCTTTATCTTAACTTCTCTCTCTCCCTTTCCCTCTCCATCTCTCTTTTTCTCTCTCTCTCTTCCTCTCTCCTTAATAATAAGAGAGTGGGTACATACTATAGGGAGTTAAGATGAAGATGGTACCAAAAACAACTCTGCTGGAACAGCTTCCAGCCTGTAAGAAGAGTTCTTCCTGTGTAAATACTGTGGAGAAACACTCTACAACCCTCTGAGACAGAGCAAACAAGCCTGTGGGTAATTAGATTGAGTCAATATGAAAGCCTAAGAAGATAGGTGAAAGTGAATCGTTTACATTTTCCTGGAAAATGAGTTTAATTATTCGGTCTGCTGGCTTTGGGCAGTCTTCTAGTGTGCTTAACGAAACCTCCAAGGAAACTTACTGTCTTCTTCAGCGTTTTCACAGCATACGTCTTCTGTGTTCCTTTCTGTCGACATCGGCATACCACCGATGTGGCCCCCCTAAGAGAGAGAGGAAGATAGAGAGGAAGAGAGAGGGGAGAGAGAGGAAGCGAGAGAGTTAAGAGAAAGAGAGGATAAGAGGGTAAGATAGAATGAGTTGTAAACTGGGTAGGAGAGAGAGAGAGAGAACACACACTCCCAGCTTAAGACACAAGACCTATCAGGTGGGAAAGGGATACAATTGCCTGTCCTCATTAGGCAGTGCTATCCAGGGGGATCGATAATTGGCTGCAGTAAGATTCGGGCCCTCAATGACAATTTCACCATGGCTTCCTCCTCGTGAGGACCCCAGATGGAAGTAGGCCAATCCCATGAGTCAACAGCTCTCCTGCTGGAGTAACTGTCTTTGTGAGAGAGGCATGAACACCTCGGTGACAAGTGCCCAGGTGCTACAGCCCTGGCTGAAGCCTCTAGTTACAGCAGATAGACTTGAGGAGAGAGAGGCGAAAAAGAGATTTGAGAGTGAGAGAAAGCGAGATCTTTTCTAGAGCCTATCATTGATCTACATAGAGTGAATAAAGAGTTCAGCGCCATAAAAAGCCATATGGAGGCTTTTCTGTACTTATTACCTAGCCTACTATGGCATTTTCATCTCTCCGGTTGAAATAGGTCATCGACTCGCTCACCTGGGCTGCCAGTCCAGAGTAATTAGAGAGGGTTGATTAAAAGTGCTTCGTCAAAAATGTGTTTGGCTGTGAATGCCTAATTTTTATCTGTCAATGTGGGGATTATGTAGCTACAGAAAATACTGCTGTTAGAAAAAAGTTAAATGTTGGGTAAATTACAGCTGTTTTGTTGCTCAGCTTCAAATGAATCTAAAGGATGTGAGATACAGAACAACACTATTGGAACAACCCCACCATGACAATAGAAGCACGCCTAGTAAACAGTGATTTGGCTTCTTGCAGCTGAATTGGAGGGCTTCCAATGCCAGAGTAAATCAAATTTTGTTGCATAGCTTAGCTGAAGCAATTAAAGAGGGAGAGGGGAAGCGTATGGGTTGGTGAGGAAAGGAGGAGAAGAGAAAGAGGAGAGGAAGAGGAGAGGAGGCCTCAGTACTGTTAGAAGAGCATCTGGTCTCTCATTAGACTCGCACCCTTTCTCCCACTTTCATTTGTCACTCGCTCTGTTTTCTCTCTCTCTCACTCTCCCTCCCTTTCCTTCACTCTGTCGTCCTTTCTACCTCTCCCTCCATCTTTCACCCCCTTCTCTCTTTCTCTTCCTCTCCCAAGCTTCCCTTGACACCTCTTGTTCTCTCACTCTCTCAAACACGCCTTTTCTCACTAACTGTCCTTCTACCCCTCCCTCCCCCTCTCTCCCTCCCCCTCTCTCCCTCCCCCTCTCTCTCTCTCTCTCTCTCTCTCTCTCTCTCTCTCTCTCTCTCTCTCTCTCTCTTTCACTCACTCACTCACTCACTCACTCACTCACTCTCTCTCTCTCTCTGGGACATGCCCCTATGTCCAGACTATAGACAGACACCAGGCATGCACAGCAGATGCCTCACCACTTCAATACAACCACAGTAATTGCCAACTCTGAGGAATACATTTCACATCAAACACTGGTCCCCTCCACCAGGCAGCATGACGGCGCTTGGCGCCTGTTTGATCCAGAGGAACCAACCGAGGAGCAGAAAAAAAAAGAAAAAGACCAACGAGCGAAACATCATTAAGATGCCGTTCTGAATGACATCATGCACAGAGAGCCTCCCCTTCCTCCTTCTTCTTCGACTCCTACTTATCCTCCTCTTACTTTACACTGGGGCTCTTTCACAGCAACATCTATGACTCCTCGGTTCATGAAATCATGAAATCTTAATGTTGGGGTGAAGGGAGGGCTCTATATTAATGACACGGCCCTTCTCTCAGCCTGAAGAATGAGAGCAAAGCTGTCTCAGCCTTCCTCCTGTTCAACTTTCACAAAGCCAGCAACTGTTAGGAGCGTGAAAACACACAAGCGACAATGCACTGGGAGAAACCTTAATCAATAATTTGTTGGAAAAGGGCCATTTAGTCACCACAGGCTGAGAAAGTAAATCAGCAGAGATAAGCTTATCTTAGATATGGTGTTGAATCAGGGCACCATTAAAACTTCTCGGATTGTTCCCTTTGTCTACCAAAATGACATGCCACACAGAAAACCATTCATGCTTTAAATCCCCTCTGATCAAGTATCCATCCAGTTATTCATTCATTCTAACCAATTACAGACCTAATCCACTCAGTCATCAAGCTCCATATTCTGCTCTCATTGTTTCCAGTATCCCTCACCCATAATTTCACTTGAATACTGAATTATTCAGTATTGTCTTGACTCATTCAGCTCAGGCTGAGATAAGGATTATTTCATTTGGAAGTGACTTAATACACGCACACATAGGCTATATGCGCTAACCGCACACTATATACACACGCACAGCCTCGCTCGCTCTCTCGCTCACCCACCTTCTCAAACACACACACGCAGACGCACGTCTCACTTCGCCGGTGAAGCTAAGGCCGTGACGATGAGCCTTATTGCTGCTGTCATCTCCACCGCAAAGTCAAAAGCAACCCAGTCAACGTTGTCCACTCCGCTGGAGAACACCGCAGCAGCCAGGCATGGGTTACAGGAAGGCCCTGCGGCTGGAAGTCCTCATAGCAGGGATGACGTGACAGATAGGGGTCTCGTCAGGGCCAGAGACAATCATCTCATACGATCGCTGATGAGGTTCACTAATGGATGATAATATTCATCAGATGGGGACAGAACTACCAGGGGTCACACGGCCTGCCTAAAATCCCCCCAAGGGACAATCACAGTGGAAACAGGACATTTACAATAATTAGCGAGGAAGCACTTAGAGATTTTTTCCAGTAAAAGGTTTGTTTGTTCAGCGCATTTCCATATAAATGATCTTGTATTCCGAGAACAATGTGATAATAACAATGTCAAAGCTGAAGGCTCAGCTGCTTGTATACGTCTTTGAGGAAAGGAAGTGACAGAAGATACACACATACAAATCCAAATGTTTCCTTGGAAAAGGGACTTCAAATCAGCCGTGAGTCCATTAGGAAAGTAAAACAATGAGAGGGACAGGGACCGGCTATTTGCTGTCGGTCCTGAAGGCTGCATGCCTGTACATTACACAAGCAGCTCCAGTTTCTGTTTTGTACTCACACAGCATTATGCAATCCCAGTAGGGAGAGATGCTGCCTGCCTGCCGCCCCACTCAGGAGCAAGGCTAGCTCAATTATGCATTCATCTGACTCCCTCTCTCCTCCTCTGGATCTCTCTCTTTCTTTCTTTCCCTCCCTCCCTCCCTCCCTCCCTCCCTCCCTCCCTCCCTCCCTCCCTCCCTCCCTCCCTCTCTCTCTCTTACCATCTTTCTTTCTTTCTCTCCTTTCTCTGTCTTTCTCTCCCTCCCTCTCTCACACACACGCAAACATACTCTTTCATCTCGCTCTCTCTCTCCCTCTCTCAGGGCCAAACCGCCTCGCTGGATTTCGAGTGAGAGTGCTTAAAAACTGTACGGCTGATCCTGTGAGAGGGTGCAGCTGATGTAGACATGTCTGGGTTGTGTACAACATATTCTTGAGCATGAAGTCCTATTCACTGATGACTTTGGGCAGCGTCAGGTTCACATTGGGATCAGTGACCTGATAGTAAATAGTGTAGTATACATTTAGTCGGTCATTTATCAGACGCTTTTATCCAGAGCGACTTACAGTAAGTACAGGGACATTCCCCCAAGGCAAGTAGGGTGAAGTACACAACGTCATTTTGCACGGCCGGGAAACGAACCAGCAACCTTATGATTGGTAGCCCGATTCCCTAACCACTCAGCCATCTGACCCCGTAGTATAGAATAGAATAGTATAGAATAGTATAGTATAGCATAGTATGTAGTATAGTTTACATGTTCAGTGACTAGCTATTATCATGATTAACATAATTGGTAAATCAAGATTAGGTCTCTTTGCTATTATGAAGTCAAATTAAATTGAATTGAATCACATTATTTTTTGACAAGCCAGGTGACAAAATGAGTAGAAGCCATACATACCAGAGATCCAGCCTCTGTGAGGGATGACACCCTTGGCTGGGAAACTTCTCTCATATGTGAATTTAAAAAGGAAGATGATACCTTGTGGGAGGGGCTATTTTGTGCTTGTGGGGGGGGCTATTCGATGCTGTGGGAGGGGCTATGCAGTGCTGGGGGAGGGGCTATTCAGTGCTGTGTGAGGGGCTATGCAGTGCTGGTGGGAGGGGCTATTCGATGCTGTGGGAGGGGCTATGCAGTGCTGGTGGGAGGGGCTATTCAGTGCTGTGGGAGGGGCTATGCAGTGCTGGTGGGAGGGGCTATTCCATGCTGTGTGAGGGGCTATGCAGTGGTGGTGGGAGGGGCTATTCGATGCTGTGGGAGGGGCTATGCAGTGCTGGTGGGAGGGGCTATTCAGTGCTGTGTGAGGGGCTATGCAGTGCTGGTGGGAGGGGCTATTTGATGCTGTGGGAGGGGCTATGCAGTGCTGGTGGGAGGGGCTATTCAGTGCTGTGGGAGGGGCTATGCAGTGCTGGTGGGAGGGGCTATTCCATGCTGTGTGAGGGGCTATGCAGTGCTGGTGGGAGGGGCTATTCCATGCTGTGTGAGGGGCTATGCAGTGGTGGTGGGAGGGGCTATTCGATGCTGTGGGAGGGGCTATGCAGTGCTGGTGGGAGGGGCTATTCAGTGCTGTGTGAGGGGCTATGCAGTGCTGGTGGGAGGGGATATTCCATGCTGTGGGAGGGGCTATGCAGTGCTGGTGGGAGGGGCTATTCAGTGTTGTGAGAGGGGCTATGCAGTGGTGGTGGGATGGGCTATTCAGTGCTGTGGGAGGGGCTATGCAGTGCTGGTGGGAGGGGCTATTCAGTGCTGTGTGAGGGGCTATGCAGTGCTGGTGGGAGGGGCTATTCAGTGCTGTGAGAGGGGCTATTCAAGGCTGAACCTCTTGACCATCCAAAGACAATAGCCACATATATAGACACATAGCAGGGTGGGCTCTACACAATACACACTACAGTGGACAGGCAGTCTGGATCTGGCTCCAAGCCAACAGAGAGGGTTATGGGATATCACTCCCCACGTCCTCTTCACCTAAATTAATTTCTAACTCAAATACACAGGGTGTATTTGAGTTCTGTAGCATTCTGTAGCCCTCTTCTCCTCTGTTTGATCTCTCACTTTCAAGCCTCTCTCTCTCCCTCCACCCTCTCTCTCACTCTCTGCCCACCCCCCCCCCCCCACGCTTTCTCCACCCTCCTCTCCCACTATCTGCCCACCCCACATTCTCCCTTTCTACAGCCCCATCTGTCTCATTCTCACTTTCTGTCTCGTTTTATCTGTCAGTCCTTCTATGGGAGGGAGGTTCATACCTTCACATCGCTCACACTCAAACCAAAACTATTTCGCAACACCACCTCTGCATCTCTACTGGATTCCTGATTAATATCACTCATTAAAAGCTTGCCCCTGTGTGCAGCTTGCCTCCCTGGTAACATGCTTGCGTAACGCTGTGCATTAGATGCAGCCAGGGCTCCCCCTCTCTGTCAATCATGCCTATGGGGACGCCATACATAGGGTAGGATCAAATCAATACCACTACTGCCCCCCCCCCCCCCCCCCATTCCACCGATGTGTCACCGTTCATTATATAGTGGGCATGTGGGAAATCCTTGTGGGCACGCGACATAAGCCTGCGTATCGACTATAAACTAGGACCACTTTAACCTGGTGGCTGGGGACAAACACAGACACTAGGCTGGGCCATCCAGCCATAGTTACTGTTTCTAGGCAGCAGTCAGAAAACAGAAGCCATTGGTTACTGTGGAGTAGTTGAGACTGGAGAAATCCTACAGTGAGGTGTTTTTGTAAGCGCAGTGATGGAATTTGATTGTCTTTCCTCTCAGGGCAAAAAGTTCTCTACAGGGAGGGAATGGACTTTCAGATTTATTTTGTCATCATGACATCTGAATACATGCTGGAAAGTCTTTTTTCTTACTAGACCATGTCCATGAAAGGACAATTAAAGACAATGATATTGTCTTTTTTCTAAATTATTATTGTTTAACACAGGTTCCTTATTTGTCAGTGTATTGGTGCCAGCTCTATGCTTCTAAATGGTTGTGAGACAATAGTTACAATTTACGAGCACACAAACGCCCTGTGCAGGAAACTGTGGTGAGCCTCCAGTAGAATGTCTGTTAGAGAGAGAAATAGAGGGTGGTGGAGAGAGAGAGTGTGTGTATGTTCCCATATTGTGGGACAAAATTAATCTACAAAATGAAAACAACCCACAACAATTGCTACACTAATGATAACCTAAATTTAACAACAAGACTGCCATTTAAAAATCCAGAAAATGTAAGATCTCAAAATCAAAACATCAACACTCGAACTCCCATGGCGCTCTCCGAGGTTAGTTCAAAGCACGGTTACGATGACAGCCTTTTCTTATTATCATACTCACCGTCCCAATTCGGACTCCACTTCGTAATAGTCCGCCAGCGTCTCCTTCTTTGACCCATCAATCCAGTAGTCCGGCGTTGCACCTGTTCTGGGCGAGGGCATAGTGACTTTAAGCATCTCTCAACTGTCCAGCCGGATTCAAGTATCCTGAGAGCTGTCTCCCCTGCGGCGCTTCTTGGTTTGACTCAGTTACAGGGTGAGAGAAAGAGCCAGTGGTTTGCCTCTCAAGGTGTGATCGAAACGCGCTCAACCGTAAAACAAGACTGCTCGACTAAATTTGACATGAGCAATAAAGCAAGAGGATAGTTGGTAGTCTGAATTATAGTAGAGCTATATGCATTATTATCTACAGCCGCGCTTCGCTATCATATTGTACTCCAGTCAGTACAGGAGCAGTGAGTGCAGTCAGCTCGAGGTGCCTGCATTTCAGCTGGTGTCCACCGGGTCTTAATGTCGCCAATGTAACGTTCAGAGAGCGGCTACCCTACCTGAGGTCATAATCAAGCACGTCATACTGTCATAAATAATGACTATGGGCCTTATGATGAAACAGACCATTTAAGCAAAATCATATTATTAGTTCCAGGGAGTACGTTGGCGAATTGTGGACCTTTCCAGATATGTAAAACCATATGGGGAATCTAGGCTTCAAGATCAATCTTTTCATGAATTTACTCGTGCCATTTTGCAAAAACACAAATCGACAAGTGAATTGTGTTGTAAATTGAAAGTACTGACAGACTAATCTTGATGCCTTTCTTGATTATGGGTATTTATTTTCCATATTTCATAAATGAAGCAGAATGCTAGTCCTGGTCAGCTTCAGAGAGCTTCTGCCCCATCCTCCTCTGCCTGGCAGCACAACAACACCACAGAGACACAGAGAGACCATCTGCTCACTACCTGCACACACTGGAGACTCACAGTAATCCCCACAACAAGCTACAGATACATACAAATATATTTTCATTACACTATGAATCCAATTGTTCAGTTGGTTGGCAGGGTGCATCATTTCAGTTTCATTATCAAAAGAGATTTGTGGTTAGAAATATCGATGGTGACCAACAATGTATTCTCAAACATTAAAATGAAGGTCTTTTTTTATTTTTTATTTGTATGTGTGTAACAATATAGCTTGTATTTTGTTTTTTTACATAATATCTTTTCAGTATTACAAAAAGCAGAGTTCACATACATGAAAACCTGTCCATCTCCGAGCAGGGAACACACGGAGGGAATAAAAACTACAGCATGTAGGGGAGGGCAGGTTTCCATCAGATCTGATGCACATTTGATCCCTCTCACAGTTAGCACACACTGGACTGGTCCCGCTGGTGTCATTGTACTGGATGTGTGTGCACCCGATGCCTCAGCGTGTAACTGAGCAAGGCCTCCGGTCTATGGGACCCTCCTCAGAGCAGGGCACTCTTGGTGTAGGCTAGCAGACAGAGACTCTGGTTGAAGAGGGTCTGCATGGAGGTCCAGGTCTCCTCCAGTTTGTCCGACACCCTGGAGGCCTCCTCTATCAGCTCCTGGTTCTGGGAGAGAACTCGGAGATGGAGCTGGAGAGACACGCACCGTACAGGTCAATGACAGACTCATACACACAAGTCACACGACAGGGGACATATGAAAACATATTTTCATACACACGTAGACCAGTAAACATAGTGCTAGATAATGCTTGGGTTTTTCGAAGTATTTTGACTTAAGTATTCGATTTCTGTATACTAGTAATAGGATCACTTTACTGATTTACAGATAGCCTCGAGTTCTGGTCTTTGGTTGTCATATTTCATCTGTTAAACGGTTCCTCCCTCTCTCTTTTTTCCCATGTTCAGTTCCACAGCATCATTGATAAACGTTCTCAGCCATAAAGTTGGGACTCCACCTGCTGGTCGTAATAAGTATAAGTGAACTATCTATATTAACCTCCACAACAGACAAGCCTATTATTTGTTATTTCAGCATCAGATTTGTTTGAGCAAATCAAGTTTTTTTTTCTCCCAATTGTCCCAATTCTATTAGGGTCACTGAAACCCATGGGTTCATAACTAGCACACACACTAGATCTATTTTTAGATTTGTTTTGAATCCCAAACATCGTTTTATTGTATTTTTATGAGCACATACATGCGTAACCCATGTGTTCCTGTACCTTGAGGAAGAGTGCCAGGTAGGCCTGGGCCAGGTCGAAGTCCCTGTGGGAGTCCAGCATGCTGGCCACCATCCCCAGGAAGCCCCGGAGGACAGACACATCCCCGCCCATGTCTGGGCCCAGACCCCGGAACTCTGTATCAATCCCGGAGGGGCCCATCTCCTTCAGCAGGCTGATGGGGTCCTCATCTGGGGGAAGGAGAGGGAGGGAGGCACGGTAGGATTAAGGTGGGGGGGGGGGGGGAGGGCGGTAGAAGAGGGGTAAGATAGGTGGGGGGGGGGTGGAGAAGGATGATGGGGGGGGGGGGGGGGGTGAAGCGTATGAGAGACCTAGTTGTTTATTATAGAAGCTACGCCACACCGTATTTTGACACAGATAAGAGATGGGGTCCCTGTGCCTGCTGACAGAGAGAGACTTACAGTTGTTGCTGACCACAGCAGACTCTAGTTGGAGGTAGAATCGGGACTTCTGAGCCAACACTCCGAAATTAACCACTTTAGTCTGCAGGCGGAGAGACACCGAAACAAAGCATCAGTTTCTTGCTGGATGAGATCCTTTTTGTTCTGACCTGGGAGTAGCATTCACTGCTGTTTCATCTTCATCATTACCATCATCATCAGCCACCAATATCATCACCACCATAATAATCAATACTACCACCACAACTACCACATCATCATCGTGTCTGACCTGCTGGTTCTGGTTGGAGCCGTCTGGAAGAGCGAACTGGGCCACCAGCCCTGGGATGGTGGGGATGAAGAACGGAGCGGCCTGGGGTACTTTAGGAGGCTCCTTGGGCTTGTTGCGTCTCTGGGGAAACACCAAACCAGTGCAGGGACGACGATGACACAGCGATCAACGTTGGCTTGGTTGTAAATAGGCCTAGATCTTTCCTTCACATTTGTAATCATGACAAATAAATGTTTGCTTTTCTTCTGCATTAGTCATTTGTGCTCAGCAGCAAGGAAACCAATTGTACGCAGCACGACGAAGGGACAGCCTCGAGCCTAGATGCAGTGTGTTGCCTACCGCACCCCCAGTTCTCCGGGGTTCTCCAGGTACCCACCTTGATGACATCCAGGTGAAGCAGGTTCTTCCAGCGAGAGTCGGGCAGCAGAGACAGGGTGACCAGCTGCTCGTCCAGCTGAGCGGGAGACACGTACTCGATCATCTCGGAGCTGTCCGTCTCCTGTTCCGCTGCCTCATCATCTGAAGGGGTCAAATCAAACGCACCTCCATTACCTCCACATGCTTTCATGCACGAAATGTCTTCAACGAAACAAAAGTATTGGGTTGTTGAAAACCTCAGTGGAATAGTGCTCCTGTCTAAAGTCTAACTGTCGTCTTCAACTCCAAGGTCTTCCCCAGTATTGAGTCACATACTGAGACCTTGACGGACAAAAATACGACAGTGTGTTATTAGGCTCATCTCCCTTGTTTTTGTACAGAACAGACACTCTGTCCTTGCTATGTATCCAAAGCAGGTTTCCTGTTCAGCCTGCGTGGTCATGGGAAGAGGGAGATGGTGCTGCATTTCAGACCGTCACTGATTCAGACGAGAAAGTCTGTTGGGTGATTACGCTGCCAACGGCACAAAATCCAAATTCCTCGGGTAAATACTTAAAGACTGACACTCAAGGTGCGATAGCATACATGGTAACACATATCACATGTGTATAAAACAGTACACACACACCAGACGTGTGTTTAGTTAACAGTAGGACTGGACTCTGATACACCACCAAGCAGCTGCTAGTGGTTCTGGAGCAGATGGTGCGGGGGCTCTCTCCCCCTGCGTTAGGGAGGTGTGTGTGAGAGACTCAGTGGTAGTACCTTGGCTGGGGCAGGTTCCTGGCAGCATGACGACTGTAGGTTGATAATCTGTAGGTAGGGGGCGTAGCGACACCAGGCTGCACAACGTGTTGTTGGACCTAAGCCACAGAAGATGACATGAACGTATGAGTCATCTTTCAGCTCTCTTTCTTTTTCTCTTTACTTTAACAATCCTTATCAAGATAAAGGCTTGATGCATCGAGTAACCACACCGTTTGTCTATCGAACGATCAGCAAGACTGTAAACGGATGCCAACTCATTCTCACACTCAGGGCTCCAGACTAACTTTTTCCCTTGGTTGCACTGGTGCGCCTAACTTTTTTATTTAGGTGCACCAGCACAAAATTTAGGTGCACCCAAATTTTTCCTTGCGTCGCCACAATTTCAAGGTCACCTTTTTATCACGCTCCATATACATTCATATATATTATGTAAATGACCTTAAACAAGAATAAAATGTAGGTAAATATTGGTTTTATTTGACGCACAATTAAACTGTATATAAAAATATTTTAAGTGCTTCACTGAGCTGCCAAACTAAAACATTGCAAGCAAAATAAAACATTTTTAAATAGAAAGTGCTACTGTTTAAAAGTGCTTCCCTGAACGGAGACCTAACATTTCATGGCTCAAAGTCTTATAGCGGGTCCCACCTTGCTGTCCCATGCCCTTCAGATGTAACAACACCTGTAATTTGGCTTTCTTGCCCTTTGGCCTTGGCTAAACCAGCTTGCCACACTCTCCCTAGCATCAACATCCTAGCTCCATGGGTTAGCTCCATGGCCCAGCTCTGTAACTCAGGGGTGGGCAATTAATTTTGACAAGGTGCCACATGAGAAACCTGAAATGTGTTGGAGGGCAGCATCAACGATAACTTGAACTTAATTCTGCTCACTATTCATTTTCCCCCATTGTAAAAAGCAGTAAAGTATATATTTTGATTAGCTGCTACTGGTTATCAGAAGAATAAGGATATTCTGTAAATATTTATATAAATATTTTACATGTTGGTCAACTAGGAAAAGACTATCAAAGTAACAGTAAAAACTAAAATAATCATTACACCAGTGTTTCATTTTATTTGTAACGAGTTAATCTTCACCAACACTGAAAAGTTGTTTTGCAGTATGTTAAAGATATGCAATTGATCAACTTTATACAAAAAGCAATACTTTTTTGCAGTTAATTTTGTTATGTGAGAGGAATCCAGTGGGCTTGAACAAGTGCATCGAAATCTGGCTGAATGTCTGAGGTGGATATGCGAAGGACAGCTGACAGGTGATGATCCGAGTGTGCAATTTAACTAGCAAACCATCAGCCCGCGCCCACTGAATCAGTCAAGTTCTTATTATGTCCGCGTTAGTTTTTTTCTTGAGTCCCTTAGTGCCGATTCAAATTGTAATCCTTCAACACAGCGACCTGTTCTCCAAAACTAAGAACACAGCTTTGACTTTGACCTCAGTAAACAGATACTTAGAAGTCCATGTCTTGTTAAAAACTCTACATTCTGTATCAACCTTTCGTTTTTCATTTTCGAGGGCTAACCACCTAACTCTCCTGTCGGTGAGGTTGCGCAAGCGCACATATGTAAATTGCCTGATCACTAGTGTTTCAGGACTACATATTTACAACCGCTCAACACATTTATTTATTTTTAATTTTAGATTTACCTCACGCGGGCCGGATTGGAACAGCCTGTGGGCCGGTTGTGGCCCTGCGGGCCGTACAATGCCCAGGTCTGCCATAACTGATTCTCTGGTGCTCAGGTCGTAATTTCAATCACACAGCACGGAGCAGTGTAGGCCTACAGGAATATCTGGACCACAGCCAATCAGAAGCAAAGACCCGCCCCATCTCTGTCTCTGATTAGTTTAGACCACGATATGATCCAACCATGAGTGCGAGTTCCGTCAAAGAAGAAACAAACGCTTCGTTCCTGGAGAGGCAGCGGATGCGAGGAGGTTAGGTGCACCGGCGCGACCTAGTAAAAAATGTTGTCGCACCCGTACAAATTTTGGTCGCATATGCGACCAAATTGGTCGCACTCTAGAGCCATGCCACACAGACTGATACCTGCACTGTATGAATGAGGCCACAGAGGGAAGCCAGCTCTGTCTCCTTGATGTGGTCATGCGTCTTACCACAGGTATATCCCAAGGTTGTCCACATGCGAGGAGGCCAGAAAGTCCCCCGTGGGTGACATGGTGAGGCTGACCGCTGCAGAGTCTACCAAGAAACAGTCCACCAGGCTAGAGAACAGGAGGAGGAGAGTAAGTCAGTCAACTGTATTTGTATAGCACCTCTCTCAGATAATAATAAAAGTGCTTCACAACAAAATGCAATACAACACCATAAATTAAGATACATTTAAAATAGAAAAACATGACAAACCATAAAAACACATTGACTAACTAAAAGCCTGCTTGAATAGCAAAGTAGAGAGGGAGGGTGGTGAGACAAGAAGGGAGAGGCCCAAAAAAGTGTCAAAAAAGAAAAGATAAACATGAAAGCCAGCATAAGTGTGTAGGGGATGAGGGAGGCAGGGGCATAAATAAGATCAATAAAATAAGAGAAAAGAATAACATAAATAATAGAAGAAAGGAAGGAAAGGGGGAAGACGGATACAACTATGAGGAAAGAGTGGGGATCGGGAGAGATAATAGAGTGAGAGTTCTATGGTCAGGGAGGGGGATTCCGCCTGGCAACAGCTTGACAGAGATCAGATTACAGGAGCTGACCAATTTTAGGTTTTGATTTCAGTAGACAAGTTCCCCATCACTGCTCTTGGGGGAAAGGTCATCTTCTCCATCTCAGTGTTGTGGTGGGTGGAGAGACTAACACTGATATGGAGATAGAGGAAGAGGGAAAGCACATTTCTAAAAAGAGCCAGAGTAGTCCATCTTACCAGCCTGAGGGGAGGTCCCAGGTCCTAATGGTACAGTCCATGGCTGCTGAGAACAGCCAGCGTCCATCTGGGCTAAAGGCCTGGGCGACACACACAGACATGCCTATTAGGAATCAGAAGGACCATTTCCAAAATCACATTGGGGAATGGAGAGAGCACACCTTGTACATGCTGTGGGCCCCCTCACCCCCCCTCACCATGTCGTTGACTTGTCCTGTGGGCCCCCTCACCCCCCCTCACCATGTCGTTGACTTGTCCTGTGGGCCCCCTCACCCCCCCTCACCATGTCGTTGACTTGTCCTGTGGGCCCCCTCACCATGTCGTTGACTTGTCCTGTGGGCCCCCTCACCCCCCCTCACCATGTCGTTGACTTGTCCTGTGGGCCCCCTCACCCCCCCTCACCATGTCGTTGACTTGTCCTGTGGGCCCCCTCACCCCCCCTCACCATGTCGTTGACTTGTCCTGTGGGCCCCCTCACCCCCCCTCACCATGTCGTTGACTTGTCCTGTGGGCCCCCTCACCATGTCGTTGACTTGTCCTGTGGGCCCCCTCACCCCCCCTCACCATGTCGTTGACTTGTCCTGTGGGCCCCCTCACCCCCCCTCACCATGTCGTTGACTTGTCCTGTGGGCCCCCTCACCCCCCCTCACCATGTCGTTGACTTGTACATGCTGTGGGCCCCCTCACCCCCCCTCACCATGTCGTTGACTTGTCCTGTGGGCCCCCTCACCATGTCGTTGACTTGTCCTGTGGGCCCCCTCACCCCCCCTCACCATGTCGTTGACTTGTCCTGTGGGCCCCCTCACCCCCCCTCACCATGTCGTTGACTTGTCCTGTGGGCCCCCTCACCATGTCGTTGACTTGTCCTGTGGGCCCCCTCACCCCCCCTCACCATGTCGTTGACTTGTCCTGTGGGCCCCCTCACCCCCCCTCACCATGTCGTTGACTTGTCCTCGATGGCCAGAGAACTTCCTGACAATCCTTTTGGTCTCCATGTCCAGGACGTTGAGTGTGAAGTCATCTAGAGCGATGGCTAGCATACCGCTGGTCCAGAGGTCAGAGAAATACAAATATTTAGTCTTTTTTTTTTTTAACCCTTTTTGGCTTTGTAGCAAGCCTTATAGTCTCTTGCCTGTAGCTATTAAGCCATGTTATGTTGCAATGATCATTAGCAATGTAACCTCCTATGCCTCATTGTTAAATCCCTAATTCCTTAGCTATGATGCTAGTTTCTTATTCGTGATCTCACTGCAGCGAGAGCAGTGCTCATTCCTTGCCTGTTTGGGCTAAGCAGGTAGCCATGCTAATTCCTTACCTATGCTTGTTTGTTCCTTGGTTGTGATGCTAGTTTATTAGCTATGCTAACTTCATACCTGTCTCTGTGTAGATATATGGTGGCGGGCGAGGATGACAGGCTCATGCAGTGGACCAGCTTCTTAGACTTGAACTTCCAGATCTTGATGAGTCTGTCTGCTCCGACACTGACTGTCAGCTGGTTGAGTCCATCCACACACACACCTCGCACTGGTCCATCATGGGCTGGGGGGTGGGAGGGGGGAGGCAGAGAAGGGATGAATCAGTATACTTGTGCTTGGTTCAATTGTCATGGTTGCATGAGGTCAGTGGGTGAGTCAGTGAGTTCATAATTTGAACATGGATAATCGAGTGAGTTCATTAGCGGATGATGAACACAGAGGGAGAGTGTGTTCGTGTGTGAAAGAGTGGGTGTGCGTTGAGCGTGTGAGTACGTAAGCGAGAGAGAAAGCAAGACGGTGTGATAATGATGTCAGTAAGTAATGGGAAAAAGATCTAGAAAGAGACAGTGTGTTTACCTTTCTCTTCTCCATAATGTCCCCTGTGGAGCCCTGACTGCATGTTATAGACATCCACGTGTCCAGAGGACAGGCCCAGCACCGCAAAGTTTCCACATGACGTGATGTCCACAGCCTGCAGAGACGGAGAGCTTTAGTGAGCAAGGTGGAAGTCTAAGTGGGTTCGATCAGAATGGAAAAGCATTCATGGTTCAATGACAAATAATGATTTCAAAATGATAATTTGGTCAAGGATGCAAATTTAAGTTCCCTCCATGAGAGTATTGTATAAAATAAAATAAAAAGTTTGATTATATATACAATTTATATCTCTAGATTATATATATATATATATATTATTTTATGTATAACTAATATAGTTACTCCATTACATTGAATTAAAGTAAGAAATGTTTTTGTAAATGTGATTATGTAACATTTTTAGCATCCAGCTTTTTATCGATGGTACTACTTTGATCTCAGCAAACAAGTACTGCCTTCACACATCCACATTCATTCAGGACACATCCCACACATTCATCTACAATTCATAAGAAAAAGTGACAATGCATTCCATCTAGGTAGTGGAGTTCCGCTAAACAGGAAACCGATCTATGAGCACGAATGCCGGTTGTGTTTATCTTATTTCCATCTTTCTACTGAACACTCCTCCATGTGGGTGATTAGTCACCATCACAAGCATCCACATACAGGACAGTCCCAGGTAGCGCACACGTTAGCTATGGGACGGCTGCTCACCGTGGCGTGGACGCTGAGGGCACGGTTCTTGTTGAAGCGGTCAGGCTCCAGCTTGTGCGACCCCATGGACGACTTCTGGTAGTTCCAGGTGGTGCTAACGAGGTAGCCCCGATGGCAGGCCACGATGCCGTCCCAGTCGCTCTGACGGGCGCTCTCTACAACGCCAACATGAAATCCACCGCTCATACACTACTCATACATACACATATTGAAGAAACATTATGTGCATTTATGTTTGGGTTGTTGTGTGACAGATTTCTCTGTGAGATAATATACATGACTTTGACCTCAACATCTGGGTTCCTCATCCATTCATATGAAACAAACACACTCAACCATCATCCTCTACCCAACTTTTTGGGGGAACTTTCTCGCTATGATATCTCCCTGAAGAACCATAATCTCCACATCAATCATACGAGCAAATCTGGACGTTTCAACTTGATGCTGGCGACATCTGCTGGTTTTACCTGAGGCGAAGGTGGTGATGGCAGGGAGCTTCAGTTCATCGTACCTCAGACCTTTCTTCTTGGACGACTTCTTGTTGATGGAACCTGGATGTCCAGATTGGGATCATTAAGAAA
This sequence comes from Osmerus eperlanus, assembly GCF_963692335.1. NCBI lineage: Eukaryota > Metazoa > Chordata > Actinopteri > Osmeriformes > Osmeridae > Osmerus > Osmerus eperlanus. The sequence continues at coordinate 5,271,379 of NC_085031.1, forward strand.
AACATGTCTCCAGAATGCAAATACAGTGTGTCTTGCATTACATGTTTATCCATGGTTATAAAACATAGGTGCTCGGGTGGGGGAAGAATCTCACCATGGCCCAGGCTCTTGTTGAATCTCTCATGAACCGTGGAGAAGGACTGTAAAGTTCCATCCTGACCTGAGAACAAGAACAGGCGTGTCAGTCTCCACTGGTTTATGCTGTGTCTCGTTTCAGTCTCAAACCAGGAGTACTGATCTGCGATCTGTTTTTCACGGTTCAGATCATAATAAATAAGGATTGTGTGGACAGGTGGAAATCTGATCCAAGATTCAAACTGCTACTCAGAGATTGTCAGACATTGATGCATCTCTCGTGAGCTCGAATAACTGAACCGAATCAAATGCACCTCAATTACTTTTCAAGTGTATCTCATTAACCGATCCAGTTCTGGAGGTTACATGAATTCGGCCCTCCCTACCTGCACTGAGGATGTGGTGGCCTGTCTGTCCGTAGTGCCGGATCTTCGAGGGCGGGGCGCTGTGTCCCAAACGACTCCGGAGCAGCCGACCTCCTCCTCCCGCCGTGTCAAAGATCCACACCTGTGGAAAAAGGCTGGCGGTTAGATCTCACCTCCATCCAATCGCTTTCTGTGATCAAAAAATCAATATGTGCAGTACTGTGCAGAAGTCTTAGGCACCCAAGCTTTAATACATGAATAATACATCTTTTATATTTGAGTGGCAGTCTAAAAGTGCATTTTTGCAGACATTTTAGTTTTGTCTTTTTAATAATGTGCCTTATTTCTTCAAGCATTCTTGCTTTACTTTTTTTGTATTGTGCCCTAGACTTTTGCACAGTAATGTATACCATCAGCATAATCTAATATTCACTAACGAACCCTGATGGCATTGTCAGCCCCATTGGTCAGCAGCAGGGGCTCCCCATGCAGGAAGGTCAGCCCAGCGATGGCTGTGCTGTGGGCATCCCTCATCTGACACACCAGCTTCTTCTCCTCCAGGTCCCACAGGCCGATGTGGCCCACTGGGCTCCCAGCCGCCATCACAGGGTGGCCATCTTGGATACGGGAGGATTACAGATGAAGGCAAGCGTACAAGTGAACCGCAGGAAGACGACCCAGGTGGGAACGGATTTATGGTGAAATAACAATGAATTTGACGTTGTTGAATCGGAATTTCAACTCCTACGGAACTCGATTATTCCCTCATTCATGCCTCAGTTTGTGTCGAATGCTCTCCCGTCAGCGGTCCATCATCCCATCAGTTCTGCGCTGCACCCAGGCAGAATGGGAGGGCGGGAGGCTCACCTGTTCTGAAAGAGATGGCCGTGACTGGGCCCCAGTCCTGCTGGAACTTCATCAGGGACTCGTCAAACTTTATGTTGTGGAGGACGATCTGTCCGGAGGAGAGGCCCACGCCTACCACATCTACTGCTGGGCTCTGAGGGGAGGGAGAGAGGAAGGATAGGGGGGAGACAGTGATGGTTGGGGGGCGGATAGGAATACAAGTGAAACTAGAGAGGGTACAATTTCTGGGGAAATTGTAGGGTGTGCTTGCTTGCGTCGGTTGGACAGGGGTCCGTTTTTTAATGACATTTTTACAACTGATATTTCTGTATTTTATATAAAAATGCATACTTATTATTTTTGCTGCTCATTTACAACTGAAAATACGAGTGAAGTGTAGAATGAAATGGATGTCTTCTCATTTCCCCTGCAAGAGGCAGCCTCATCGTTGAATCAAAACGAATAAATTTGGCAGACCGGTGTACAAATTGACCTAATCTCTATGACTTAAACGTCCTTTTAAGTTTTTCCCTTCTCGTGATATTTTCATGCATTTATCCTACTCATTGCATTCATTCATTAATAAAGAACCCCCTTTGAAGATTATTCTACGACGTTACCGGCAGTAGAAGATGGAATCGCGATTCAAACAGTACCATCTGCTAACTGAAAATATGCCCCCCAAAACGTAAATAAGCTTGACATTTATTTAGTGGAAAATCGCTCATTCATAAAAAGCACACTGGTAGCGATCATTGTCAGTAACAACGCAAAATGCGATATAGCCCTGTATGGAGAAGCTGCCCCGGTAAATTGTACTACTACGGTACAGTACTAGACTACTGCTGTGTTCGTCTTGGTACTGTAGCGATTGCGTTGGTTGAATTGGATTTAACGTTCCGTTGTACGGTTTAAGCTGAAATTAATTATTTTCATGAACAGATTGACAACGTTTAGGATGTGGCAATGAAGTTCAGGTTAGTAGTTAGATAGACTTTTGATTTAAGTAAGGGGAGTGCCGAACATGTTCTGTCGCCGTTTGACTTCCTAAACAGCTGTGTAGTGTAGATGTTTTTGTAGTGTCTCGCGTAAGCTACAGCGTTGCAGTGAGCTACACTGGTTTGAAACCACAGGTAATGGTAATTTCACCAACAAATCGTTTACTAATGTCAGAATAAATCCTACAACGAAAATGTATATGTGAGGAATGTTTATTTTAACGATTGAAAACAGATACATCATAGACCACTGTAGTATGTGTTGCCCGGGCAACACAGGCTAATGTCATGATGCTAATACTTCAGTGAAATAGTAGACTACTGTTTCCGAAAGTAGATGTACTTCCTTAATAATATCAGCTTATACTGTACATTACACATCACAATTGTGTGTCATATCACAAAGTAAAATGAGTAAATAGTTATCACCCTGGCCTCTTTGCTTGTGGCGTTCCTGCAGCTGCCTTGCAGTAAAGCTATAGTTAGCCTAGCTATCCCCCAAGTTAACAGATGCGAAACGAATGTTCTGCCAAAGGTAGTCACGCGTGTTTTCGTGACGTTAGTGACGTAGTGACGTTAGTAACGTCAGTGACTGTGGCTAGCAAATTAGCCACCGTTAGCTTCACTTTTCGCCACAAAAACTTAACTTAAGCCCAAACCATGCAACGGAACGTAAATTCCAATAGAAGCAACGCAATCGCTACCAAGACGAACCTTTTGACACCGCCGTTGTGTATGTAGGCCAAATATTGACTGAGTTTTAGGGGGGCGAAAATAAACAATAAATAATATATATGTGAGAGAACAAAGGTTGTGCTCTCGCCGAAGGCTTGAGCACACCCAAATATTGTGTGGCGGGGGAGCGAGAGAGACAAAGGGTGCCAACTGATAGAAAATCGATATATTTATGTGTTCATTTCTCACGTTCACATGACATCTTTGACAGGTCTACAGAACTAACATGAATGGATACCTTGTGACCTACCTCCCACTGTCTCTGTACCCTTACACATTTGAAGAGTCTCATGGGCAGAGATGTACTTAGATATGACGGTAAAGCCTTACCTTTGCCATATACGGCATCAGCCTTAGAAATGACATTCCTGCATTTGCATTGTCTTTGTCATAGTTAAGAGCGTTTTAAATCGGCCACCCGCAAATTGCAAATGTGACATCAGATTTGGTCAGAGGGTACCTTTGACTCTGAGACTGTGCTGAGAGAACCCACCTGCTGTAGAACAGTGACTGCTGAATCCCACCCAGGAAACGTGTACAGGAGCTTACTGTAACATAGAAAGGAGCTGATGAGAACACACTCCATTTGCCGTGTCACAATAAATCAGTAATAAGGCCTCCATAGAAGCTTATCTTCTCCACAGAAGTCTCCACAGAGATGTATAGGATTATTACAGCATATCAGCTTGGAAGTAGATGTTCATCGTGTGAATTTTTACGATATATTCAAAAATATAGCTTCAAAACAGCAATGAGGCAGACAAGTAGGTCAAATGACACATTTTGGACATCCTCAGAACGTGTTTCCGAGTTTGGTGTGAATGCATAAAAGATTTGCTGAGATATGACCCAATTTCCTGTTTGATGATAAACTGTCAATGTTGACTGGCTCTGCTGAACAAACGGTTTCAAAAATCAAAAATGCATCTGATAACTTTTGGCTTGGTCTGAAGATCATCTGCGTCAAATTTGGTGAACCTTGGACAAAATGTGGGGCCTGTGAAAAGTTGTTATACCTTTAAATAAAATCACAAATGGCTTCCGGATAAATAAGTTAATATGTGTCAGCCTTGGAATCCCACAAGAGAGCTCCAATGGGAGACATGAAACTTGGTGAACAGGATCTGGGGAGTGTCCCCAATGAGTGTGACGAATTTCTTTTTACCATACGGTTTTAACTGTTGTTAAATGGCAAACTATACATGTTAAACCCGTACTTTGATTTGATGTTCCAGAGCTGAAGGCCTCCTTGACTGCAGCCAAACAGGATCTTGTTTAGGTAGGTGCTGGGGTGCATGGCTGCTGACACCTCGAAGCAGGCCTTGTCAAATGATATCTGCAAGTACTCCTCTGGAATAATAGAGCAGAGAAACAAACAAATAAAAACAGGAATTGCAGACACCCGTTAAAAATGAAACAACTCCCTCACAACAAACTTAAAGCTGATTTGTGGTAATGAACTATATAACAGCCGTCTGTTAAACAGGAAATGATTCCCTTGAAATCAGTTAGTTGCACTACAAGATACAAATCAATTATGATTCCAATAATCCTTAACGCAGCATAATGCAGTAAACCCTCATGTTTGTGTCTAGGTGGAGGGGTAAGAGGACATCCAGATCCTAACACCAACCCTCTGACTCCACGTCCCAGATTATGACTGCGTTGTCTCGGTCGACGGAGATCACATGGTCGCCAAATGGAAGCAGCAGGTGCACGTCAGCACCGTGGCCGATGAAGGTGTGAACCACCTTGACATCCACAACAATGTTAAACCGACAAAAACAGAGTCAAAAACAACAGTACATGGAGCTTTGCAGCTAACTCACACCTGTGCCCTGAATTTGGGGAAATATGAAACCAAAAACGAAACTAAGAGAGCTGCACAAACGTAAGATTACTAGACTTGTGTGATGAATGAATTATTGCATGCCGCACTATCTGATCAAATTGACACTTCTCTCTACTGTCAGAGCTCGCGCAAGAAGGTGGGGACGTAAGGGAGATACCCTTTCCAAAACTTGTAAGGGCCTAATAGTTTGTGAAAGACCCAGAGAAACACAAATATCCGACGAGGCAAAATCCCGGACAATTTTGGAATCCCTGCCGGACGCATTTTTTAGGTCTCAAAAAGAGGACATGTCCGGGTAAAAGAGGACGTCTGGTCACCCTACACAACCATACCAACAGAAGGAAAGGAACGTGTCACCTCTTTGTTCCTGGCAAAGGCTGTCACTTTCTTCCCATTGGCCACATAAACCAGCATTCGGTCAGCTGCCAAGCATGATATGTCTTCTGGGAGGGCATTGCCTGGGGAAAAGCGTTTCATGTAGTTTTGAATGATATAAGAAGACTAATTTAGCAGATCAACTTTTAGTGTAACACAGCTGCCTTAAGAAGATTCTAGCTTTATGCACACTTACTGACAGCAACGATTCCAAGTTTTTTGACCTGCAAAATCACAGATTTTTTAGGTTAGCTACCAACACCATACAGATTGGGCCACAATATGCATAAAAAGTGGCAACACTTAACTAACCCTAACCTTTGTATCTGGTTAGGGTTTGTTACTATTGTAACAAAGTAGGCAAGTGTAGATTTGTAGAAGTGTAGAATATAGTCAATTAGAGATGAGTAATTCAATGGTGCTTTGAGACTTGAATCACGCATATGCGCGTTTACACCAATACACTGTCTACACTATATACAAGTTGTCAGCTAAATAGCTTATTTACAAGTCCAAATATTTAGCCAGGCACTCACATTGTACGTGTGAAAACAGTTTCCCACAGCTGTCACAACGTAAAACTCCCGGTGTTTCTTGTGGTAGCGAACCACGTGTGAGAGGTGATTCGAATATAATCCCAAAGACCTGAAGCCTGAGAATATTACACTTCCTTTTTTACTACCCTCTGCCATAATAATGTTATGGTGTATCTATGCCCAAAGATCCGTTTAACAAATCGTTAAAAATCACTAGAAATAAAACGGTGAAGATCACGTCTTGTTCTGCTGTTTTCATTACTACCACATTGCGTGTTACTAATGGTTCCGATGGACCTACAGCAACAAACGTTGGTTCCACCAAGGGATATTAGTTCCGCTGTTTAGCAAACAGCAACCTACAACAACAATTGTACATTTTCTAATATCCAACGGATCTGTATATTATATTTTGATTATATTTTTATGTGTAAATGATTACAAATTTCATTATAAATATATATTTTTATTACATGAACACATAAATACCAATACACCTCATCTAGTGAAATAATAGGGTTAGGCTAAGTTTCAAGTTAGAGCATGGTGTAATGTTTTCTCATGTTTTCTAGGTTTTCTAGGTTTTCTAGGTTTAGTACAATCTTTTGATTTTTTAGATACAAATGTGTTCCAACAGTTGAAGAATTGATGAGATATCTCTCTGTCTGTCACCATCTTCAATTGATCTCCCTTGACGCCATTGCATTCTGGAGCCTGTAAAAAAGTATATCTTAAATAACAGTCTAGATAAATTATCACAACAAAATTGGAGCTTTTGCTGAACCTATATATATATTTGACTTCTGAAGCATACCATACGTATTCATGTCAAGTCATGCTTGCATTAGATAATTCATCAAAAGGCATGCAAAATACAGACAACGGCTGCTATGCCACATACTTGTGTCTATGGACAAAAAATAATGGACAGGTAAATAAAGAGGAAACTAAAGACATTGTTTCTCACCTCGGTTGATCGCTTCAGTTTACACTGGATTTCCTCCAGCTCGGCCAAGTATCCATCCTTGTTACTGCGGTTGCACTGAGCCCAGTTGAGGATGCAGTTAGACTTCTCTAAGATCACATTCTTGACAAAAGAAATGTACACAAGAGTTAGAGTCAGTGAGTTTGAAATACACAACTGCAAAGGAAAGTGTGGGGATAATCAGAGAAAACATACTGGCTCAGGATCTACGTAGTGAAGAGACTTCTTCAGTTCCTGTGGGAAAACCAGATCACAACCAACTGAGTCTAAATGCAAATGTGGTGCATAATTGCTGAATAACTGAAAATCTACAGAATTGTCAATATATGGGGGCTCAACTTACATCCAATTTGTACTCCACGCCAATGACATTAAATATATCATCCTTTATTTTCGACAAACAGCATTTCTTTCGAGGGAGAGCCGCGGGAGAGCCGCTCCAGCCAAGGTGCCAGGACACAGCCAGGGAAAAGTAGGCTGTGAAACAAAAGTTAATAACAAGTCAAAATGATGGTTCACATACCCAACAGTGACATGTAACATCTCTGCACAAGATTAGGCCTGTAGTTAATCTGGCAAGATCGGTCAATAATTTACCAATTAAATATGTCTTGGGTGTCATTGTCCGAATGTGAGAACTTTTGCAGTGACCATTGAATCTTACTGGCCTTTTATACCTATCATCAACCCTCACCCCAAGCATCATCTAATAGTCACCACTAAATCACCTTCCAGAAAACTCAAGTTCACATGAAAGATAATCTCTGACTCATGCAAACATACACAATATGAATCATGTGTATATATAAAAAAAGTTCACTTTCAACCTGTACTCTTTACATCATCATTAAAGATCAATCTTTAAGCACAGTTCCTACACGTTTCATTCAGTCACACTGATATATAGAAGGGAGTTTAATATGAGTACCAGATATCAGATCTCTGGTTTAAAATGTCTGAAGTGCTCTATGGCTTGAAGTAAAAGTTACTAAGAAAAATGAATAAGACCAAAAAGACAGTAATTCAGTGACCAACACATAAAGGTCATTATTAGAACCAGTGTTTTCACTTTGACAAGTGCACGTTCTCCTCTCTGCATCTTTGAAGTCATTAAAGCAATTTGCAGTTAATCATTATCAATACAAATCTAAATTGAGACCCTTTGAAATTGAGTAATTTGAAAAGTTACACAAAGAGGTGAAGGAAATATAAGCCATAGATTTATTTCAATTTTATTTCAATTTTCAAGCAATGAACAAATGATCTTCATACATTTTCCTACACCGTACTTTACAAGAGGCAATTCTCATCACGTAAAATCCCTGACTTCAATCAACCAGATGCAAAACCTTTGTCTTGATCTTTTTGTTCCACGCACTGGTATATGTACCGTTTATGCAATGTGCAATATACATTGTGGGTGTTATAACAGGCCGATGAATCAGACAGATATCTACATACAAACCTTATTTAACTATAAAGCAAATAATTTATTTCACTTTAACTGTACATTTTGTACATACATCTCTGAATAAATTGGCACAACCTATTCTCTGCTAGTGCCAATTCAAGTCCAGCAGAAACACATTTCCATTTTGCAGTTTGACAAATATGAACTTTCCTAACGATGACAAAAAAACACAAGACAAGCATGTTGCCATGATTTACAGAGAACACAAGTTTGGGGTTTGTTTTACAACATCAAACTTTGGATACAAATGTTTTTCTGTTCAGCTCAACTACACACAACCCAGAGAGCTTAGAATTGAACTCTTGAATGACTCTTGTATGACTGCTCACAAAGTAAGGACTTATGATAATTGTTACTGAGGTCATGCAATAAATTACATATCAAGTGCTTGGTGACAGTGACAATTGTTAATAAAAACTAAAAGAAACAACTCATCTTTTGGTAATTGCATTGTCTGTTGTGGTTGTCATCATCATTATCATCATCATCATCATCATCATCATCATCATCATCATCATCCACCTCGTATGGAATGAGCATGACCCAACTTGAGTGGAAAAGTAGGTTTTAAACAGGGGGTGTTCTAGTCAAAAGACTTGGAGATCCAGTGGCTGTCCATCGCCTCCTCTTTCTCTCCCCCACTCACACGTTCTGCAATAAGGTGGAGTAGATCACCTTGGTGATCTGCAGCACGGCAGCGTGCAGAGAGTACTGCACCACGATGGACCCGAAGCCTTTGTAGAAGCCCAGGGCCCCCTCCTCACGGCGGATCGCGTTGACGCAGTCTCTCATGCCCTCATACTGCGTGTTGATGGGCAGGACCTCGAAGCCCAGGTCTGTGTTGTCGATGATGGTGCGCGTTCCCTGGATGTGCAACCTGTGGAGCACCGTCTCCAGGGGGAAGAGGAGGACGTCGGCGCAGAGGCTGGCCGCAAAGCTGGCCATGAGTTCGGGAAAGTAGGCGTCCAGCATGCTCTGCACAGTTTCCGAGCCGTCAGGCGGCTGCTTGGTGGGACTACGCCGGCGCAGGAGGAAGAGGACCAGCTTCTGGACGGAGGAGCTGATTATGTAGTGGAGGACTCCGTGTAGGACAGTGGGGAAAATGAGCGCCCAGAGGGGCAGGAGGCGCTTGCTGTGGGGGATGCCCATGCCCATCACACGACCCACGCCCTCCTTCACACAGTCCAGAATGCCTGGGTTGTCCCGGATTATCTCACTCTGCCAACACCCAACAGGGGACAACAAGGTTAGGGTATATTCAAATTGTACAAATGTGGAAGAATAACTATTCACCTTGAGTTAAGTTAAAATTCATATAATTGTAAATTATATTAATGAGCACATGGATGATGTATTTAGGTCACGTTTAACATTCTTCGGATTTAACTGAAGCAAACATAAGTTAACTTAACGTGCAGCCAATTGTCCGTTTATAAAAGGAAGACAAACAGAACAATTTTCGATACAATTATGTGTATGAAGTGGTTACTAGAGACACTTTTGTGTACTGACCTGAACTGTTTCAATGAGACTTGCAGAGTAGAACGGCATGGCAACTACATAGGTCAATCTGTGGAAAAGAAAGACAAAACGTATAGGATTTAAGCGCCCAAACAAATGAGAGACCCACATCCAAATGAAAATTGCCTGCGTCTACAGTATGGGATGTAAATTCCCTTCAACATGGTCACAACAAACCTTTTTGAAGCTTCAGTTAGCCAATAACCAAATGATGAATACCCAATTTTATCACGCAATTAATTTCCTTTGATCTGGTTGGACAATCTTCATTTACTATTGAAGTCTAGGACAAGGCTAAATCTTTGTCAGGGAAACTACTTGGAAATTGTGTTACTGCATTCAATACCTACCCTTTGAGGACCAAATGCCCAACAACTTGTTTTGGGTTCCATTTGTGAGACAATTCCCTGAGAACAGAATATAAAAGCACTTTATTTATTATAACAAATAGGGTCATTGACTTATTTTCTATCCAGACTTTCAGATCCGTAAATACTTTTTGTTTATTCACATGTATTATTAACTGTAGTTTAAGGAAATCCTCATCCTAAAACTAAAACTAGTATCTCCTTCTTGTCAGAGATGATTCTCCTTCTTGATTCTGTTGTATGTTTTTTGAAAATGTTGTTGAAATGATGGAAATCCTCGTATATAGCAAATGCTGATGATGACTGATAAACTTCTTGTTTCAAAATACAATGCTTTGTTTGTTCAGCACAGCAACTGTTTGCCAGTGTCAAGCAGATGTATTAAACTGCATCCAATTAACAAACTCAACTCAATATCAAAACATTAGAAGCTATATTACCATCAGATGAGGCTTTTCACCCACTTAACACAGACAACCTCAGAAACTAAGATTTTGGGGGGGAGAATAATGCAGGAATCATGGTTGTGACTCGCTCAGGACTTTGTTTGACTGAATCCTGAAACACAGCTGAGTCCTTGATTGGGATGAGGTTGCTCGTACCGTGGTAAAGGAGTACATTCACTTATAATCCCTTCTGTGCCTAGAGTGACGCCCTGGACCACAAAGGTGCTTCCCATCCCTTTCCACAAAGCCTTAGGACCCTGTGGTTAAAAAAACAACAACAAATTGAATCAATATGCTCCACTCTAACCGCAATACTCTGAAATATTAAGAAATAGGCTACTTTATTCTTAACCGTTATCAGCTTGTAAGAAGATTTTGGAAATGTCGGTTAGTGTTTATAGAGGAGTGTGGCGCAGACCTGGGTCTTGGTGACATTGTACATCACACTCATGGCGGTCAGTGGAGACAGATGATAGCACCGGGCGTGGTAGTTAACCTGGGAGGACCAAACAGGGAGGACCAAATCAGTAATTGAATCACAGGGACTCTCACCACATTAGTGCACAGGCTGTCTGCTTCACAGCACGTAGCCCCCAATCAAACTCACGAGGTATGACATTTAGTCTTTTCACGTCGCAGTTCCTTTAGTGTACTTGTCGGGGCGCGTGTTAAACTCAAGGCCCGAGGCGAGAGCTTGAAAGGCCTACGATTGCCTCCGAATAAAAGTCTATGCCACCCATATATGTAATTTTTATCACACACACACACAGACATATATATATATACACACATATATCTGGCCGTTGTGTGATTTAAATTTCCCAGTGTGGCCCTTTTAGTGAAATTGACTTTGACACTCCTGGGGTATCCTTACCTGGCACTGCCGACGAAACACAATGCAGGGGTGAGCCAGCACATTTTCTGTAAAGAGACTGTGGAGAGGAGGGGGCAGGGTATTAGGGTTAAATCATGATCATGTTGACAATAATAATAATAATTATGAAAAGTGTGCTTGAAGGTTGTTACCTGGCCAGTCCAATCCCAAACCCTGCAAATCTGTTCAATTGCTCTGTAAAAGAAGCATACAGGTCAACAAAATCAAACCCATACACCGGTTGACCTAAAACACCCCAATGTGTCACTGCACAGAACTCCTGACAATTTCTGAATAATGTAAATAACTGCTCATCACAGAGTGTGGGTGAGAACACTTGGCCTTTCCATCCTTTCATGTTGTTTACAACCCGAGAGGCCAGTCCAACCTTCATACTGTAGTGACGAAAATGAAACAGATAATTCCCTAGAAGTCACTTCAACCACTTAAGATAGCTACGGGGAAAACAATATAAGCGTGGTCAGAAAATGTGTGGGCATATGTATTTGGTTGATGTCATTTGAGATTACCCAAAAGCTACGAACTATCTTTAAAGATAGCCTCTTCAAAGTAGTCTGTGGGAATGCCCATTTAACGTGCGATTTATTTCCGTAACAGTAGCGTGAGACTGAGCAATGGTAAGGAGGGCCTAAATTTAAGTTCTTAGCTTGGCAGTTAGCGCTACATCACTTGGCTTGAACTTTTCAGAAACCCGAGACCTCTTCCTATATTGAATCACAGATCTATCTGACATAAAGATGTCCCCTACCGGCTGGAGGGGCCGACGGCTGAGTATCTTCAGCACCTCCTCCAGGTCCCGCAGGGGCCGTCTCCGACTGTGGCGTGCGGTCACCGAAATGCAAGTTTCGACTACCTGGGATATCTGGAGGCGTTGTTACCCACTGCTGGAGGTCAACACTAGATGAATTGTTAAATGACCTTCCAGTGTAGCCCCCGCTGTAGGCAGGATCCTCCCTTCCTCTGTAACCTAAGCCATCGAAGCTGTCCGGTCGCCGAGATGTCATGTTGTCAGAAAAGCTGGGTGGACGTGACAGCTCCTTGAAATCCCTATCCCAATGAGCCTTACAGTGTCTTTGACTGAAAAGTCAAGGAAAACATTGAAAATGATTAACAACCACTATAGCTATAATACCAAATCACTGTCAAGCTAGCTAGCAACCGATCCAGTTAGGTTTCGTTGATAGCAAGCAAAACAACGCGAATGAACTATCAAACCAACCGGAAACTGTCCTATGTACTTCCGCGTCTATAAAGCATTATGGGATATGAAGTATTTACCGTGAACTTATTTGACCTTGCTGAGCGTCCATGGAAACAGTGAAAACAAATTACAAAGGAGTGATGGAGAGGAAACAAAAACTCCACACAACGACAGTAACTTTTGTAATTTAGCTGCAATTGATTTGCAAGATGCCAATAAGCAGCGTCCCAGTTGTTCGTCGATTAGCCATAATATCCCAAACACATAAAGCGGATTTACAGAAGAGACTTCTTTCAGAAAGAGAAAAAATCCGGACAACAAAACATTTTACGACTGTCAGGTACAGCTAGTTCTATTGTAACGGGAAGGGGAAACTTGAAACTTCAGTAGTCTATCAACAATGGTGTGATATTAATTTATGATCTTTCATCTCATGGTCTACAGTTTGGTCGTTTTCTACTGTACTGTACTTCACAGAAACCCGTTTGAAATTACCGAGCAGTTTATCACAAAATACAATCTTTCCTATGGCTCTGATGAGCAGGAGAAGTATGTCGAGCAGGCCAAACAACTTCTGATCCGCAGCCAGGTGGGATCATGTATTTTTCATTTATCAAGAATAATGTGAACTTTTTTCAAACTTACTGAAAACAAGTTAGCGCATCCTGTCCGCTAGATGGCAACAACCTGTACAACGTGGAACTCCACATGACGTTCATAGCCTAACTACAATCAAGCGAAGAGTGCACATTCATGAAATAACAGTAAAAATGCGCGCAATAGCATGCTCAATCTCTTGTAAACTTCTGGAATGTTTTCAGGGTTAATTAAATGTCACTTTTTAATGTTTCTATGGAAATTATCTAATCTTTTTTTCTACAGCGCAGAGCAGGACTGAAATGTATGGGAGAGGAAGAATATGTGGAGCTTCCCTTGGCATGGACAGAGCTCCTCTTGCTTGGTGTGTGCCTTGGGAAAATTCAAAATGGTGGGCATGATAAAAAAAAAGTTGTTTTTGGTTGTGAGTTTCTGAATGAGTACACCATGTCATGTGATGGAATGGCAATCAAATTCCAGATGGGAAACAATAAAAACTCAAAGGTTGACAAGGGATATAAGCCACTCCTTTTCTCCTGTTAGATTCTTTGGATTCGTTGCTGATGTCCCTCGATCATGCCCCAGTACAAGCACAACACATCCCTTCTCTTTTCTACCTGGCCGAGTCTGTTCTATACTGGGTCTGTTCAGACACCGCCCAGAAGCCCAGCATCTACACCTGTGAGGTGAAGATGCTCAAGGTACAGTAGCCAGGTGAAGGGTGTATTTAGTGACAGGGGAAAACACAATGTGGGAATCCATGTTCATGTTAATTCCATACAAACTGGGAGATCTGTGTCCAATGTGTTTGATTTTGTTCTCTCAGAGGTATTAAAAGGGGTCCGTTTTGTGATCCTGCTACATTGTCGACTGCTATTGATTGGTTGTGGAAGAACGTGTTTTTTTCTTCTCCTTCAGTTAGGCTATCTGGTCTTCTTAAGGCTATTTCTCTTCCACATCTCTGGAAACCTAACACAATATCAAAGGAGCAAATCCCACCTTCACAGTTTTTTAAAAGGTAGGGAAGGAAAATGAAATGAATCACATATTGCTTTTATCATGGCGTTAATACATACAAAAGGCTGTTTGGTATTTGAACTTGTTCGGACATGGTGTGAGATTGCTAAAGGATATAAATTCCTGTTTGCCCTGCAGCTCTCTCTCAGTGCCAGCCCAGCTATGAACCATACCCAAACATCTTGTTTTACGTGGACTTCATGTTGCATACAGGCGAGATCATCTGTGCAATTGGACAAACTGAAAATGATGCAGGACTGGTATGCTTTTTTATAACTGTAGGTACATTTTGCATTAAACTTCATCGAATATTTGGATCAGGTCTGTTGGCTCTGGCTATGCACTGTCTGTGCTCATGTGAAGCTCACAGGTGGGGACACAAGAATCATTCAGTGTGTTAGACAACGTCACCAAATAGAACAAGGAACTCAACAATACGAGCTTCTCTGGATATAGCTCATATCGCTGTAAAGCATCTATTAATAGCATGTATGCTAAACGCCTGCACATCCTGTCTCCCAGTCTGCTTTATTAGGGGATATAATCAGGCTCATCAAGGATACTGAACTTTGAATGTTATATTATGTACAGCCATGGCCAAAAGTATTGGCAGTGACACGTTTTGTGTTTTGCAAAGTTTGCTGTCTCAGTTGTTGTAGATTCTTTTTCTCAGATGTTTCTATGGTATACTAAAAAACAATGATAAGCATTTCAGAAGTTCTAAAGGCTTTTATTGGCAAAAATATTCAATATATGCAAAGAGTCCCTCCTTTTACGGCAATCAGTCTGCTCTTATAATCCAGTCAGAATGATTGAGTGATTTCATCTGACTAGTACTCGTTCACACTTTCCCATGTGCTGATAATATGATTAGTGAAATGAAGTTAGTTGTTTTTTGTGATCAAGTTAATTTGTTTTGGCCAGTAAAGCCTTTATTTCAAATGTATCTGATCACTCTGTACAAAATTCTAGAAACAATGGGAATCAACACCACAACAAATGAAGCAGCAAACTTTGAGAAACACAACATGTTTGTCACTGCCAATACTGCAGTTATATAATTTAAACATTTCTGTTGTGTGGAGCAACATAGGAAGGTAGCAATAGCACATTCACACAGAGTGCTCGTCACACAAGTACCTAGGGGGACGGTTCTTTGTGTGTCTGTGTGCGGTGGAGTGACGAGGGGTGTTTGTAGGAACCGAAGACACATTTCCGCAGCTTGATGTAACATATGGACGACAAAGCGATTCTGTTGTGAATGTGAACAGGCTCGCCCAGGCTCCCAGGAGTACACCGTGAACCAGGTGCTCTGGCATTGTCTGCTCAGCTGGTACTGTGTGCAGAACAATGTCAGCCAGCTCTCCCAGGTGACCCGTCACCTCGTCCAGCTCACAGACAAGCTCCACAGTGACAACTGGTCCGTTTGACTGCTGAGACAAATCTGTGTTGTACCTCTCTTTACCACGGCCAACTTCCCATTAGTACATCAACATGTTTTCGTAAACATTATCCAACCCTTTGTCATTTATTCAAACGAGTGAAACTAATACCATTCCGAATGCCTGTGAATGGAATACATTCGGTGACACTTTTGACACTGTGAAATATCGATGTTGTTATTTGGATCCTGCAGGGTGGACTGTGCCCTGGGGCTGATGGTGCTGGGCGAAGCAGCCAAATCCAGCAAGTATTGTCTCCAGATTCTGATGAGGCTCTACTTCAAATCACAACCAGACGTGGCACAGCAATCCGCTTCACCGGTATGTTAGTACGGGTGCATTAGTCACAGCCTACACGTTTACACATTCCCTCTCTCCTCGCGCTCTACCTCTTCTCTTCACCCTCGGCCTCTCCGTCGCACTTTCCCTCGCTCACATTCTCTCTTTCCATTTGTTTGGTTTCCTCTACAACCGTGTCACCTTGTTTGTTCAGGAGGGCAGGTCACCGAGCCCCCAGGGGAACTGGCCCTGGCAGTTGAAACACATATACACCACTGTGCTAGCAGACATCTGCCTGCACAGCACCAATGCCGAGGTACAGAAAACAGCTCTGACGGGAGATCCCTCTCCTCGTCCCGGATGCTGCGGCACAGATGGGCTGCTAGCCGTCCTGATCAGCGGTAAGTGCTCCATACGACCACAAGTCCCTCTGTACAGATGGGGAGATTAACAACCCAGAACCTGCCCTTTGAAAGATTCGGTCAAATGCAGAAAGCCAGTGATGAAGAGAAAGACGCTGTACTGCATGTTTATGTGAGGTTTCTGCTCAAGTATCAGTTAATGTGGCTGTGGGTGGAATAAATGTTTTATTCATCTCCCCTTGCGTGGAAGACATTGGATTAGTCATTATAATACACTGCCAAGACCCATTATAGTTTAATTATCAAGCACATCCCAATCAAACAGCTTTGTTGTAGCCCTTACACTCATAGCCAAGTTGTCTCAATGCCTTCCTCCGGTCTCCAGTTAGTCACGCTGCCCTGTCATCATGTGTGGGTTGATCCTGTAGCTGGCATAGACGACTGGCGTCTGCGCTACAGTGCCGTCCAGGCCCTGGCATGCATATGGCGAGGACTTAGCCGGGCACCGCTCCAGGAGGGGCTGAGGAACTCAGCGTGGGTCGCCTTGCAGGGGCAGCTCACCCGGGAAACGGACCCACGGGTGCGGGACGCACCAAGGGTCCTAGAGGTATTGGGGCCGGGGGTCAAGCAGAACTAGCTGGTTTGTTCATGATCTGACACGTTCAAAACTTACTTGGGGTTGGCGCAAAGGCCAGACAGTTATATATCACGTGATTGAGCTTAGTAGATGGATTCAAACACATAGGGTTACCAAGAAAGCACTCACTCCCCCATCAAATGTAAAAGCCTTCAAGCGTTTTAAACAAGCTCTATAGAGTGAGCTTATATGGGGCTGTGAATGCAATCCTCTAGCTCCCAATAAGACCAATAGGAGGGCCCAGCAGTGCTGCTACAGTGCATTCAGTGAAATGTTTCTCACTGATGGAGTAGAAACTGCAATTCTATAGCCTACCTTTTTTTCATGGTGGTAACATTTGATGCGGACCAG
Source organism: Osmerus eperlanus (assembly GCF_963692335.1). Classification (NCBI taxonomy): domain Eukaryota; kingdom Metazoa; phylum Chordata; class Actinopteri; order Osmeriformes; family Osmeridae; genus Osmerus; species Osmerus eperlanus. The sequence continues at coordinate 5,288,733 of NC_085031.1, forward strand.
AGCTGTATAGAGTAATTAGAATTTAAGGATAGTGCCCAAGGTCTCTCTAGAGTGAATGGTGTAGCTGCAATAGCTATTCATAATCACCGACCAAAAGCAATTAACGAGTCCAATCAAAGCTCTGCATGTTTATCACGGTAGACTCATTTGTAAGCAAGACGTTGCCGAGCAACCTCTCGCCCTTACTAATCAAAGTGAGTGATAGCAGGTATTAAAATGAGTAGACTAGCTCCCATCCAGCTTTCCCGATCTCATCTCTACGTGAATTCGATTGATGCACTCATCTACCCACAGTGCCATATGAACAAATGTTCCCAATTTTGGGACTATTCCCCTGGTTGCGCCTCACCAGGCTGTCTCAATCATCCCAGATAAAGCACTTGAGAGGATCAAGTTTACAGTTTGACCCTGGCCTGAATATTCATGGCTATAGAGACAGTACGGAGCACACTCAACTGTATGATGTCTGTGTCCCAGTTTTCTATCTTATCATGCTACCTACAGTATCTCTGTGACTGGTTTTCAGGCTGAGATGAATCTCCCAGAGAACGTCTTCCTGAGTGAGGGGGGAAGAGCTCAGGCCGCGCCCCCTGCTGGGGTGGGCTCTGGGGTCTATGGTCACATGATCTCCTGGAGGCTGGCCTGCGCCCTCTCCCATGCCTGCCTGACCCCATCCGCTTTACAGCTCCAGCCTTGCCCCAGGCCCCAAAGTAAACCTGCCCCCTTCACCTCCACCAGGCACAGACAGGAGGCTTCCTCTCAGCCCGCAACCCCAAAACCAACAGCCCCCCCTGGGGTGACCCACCAGACCTATACCTCCACATCCAGGGAGAGTCGACAAGACTCCAGGTACAAAGCCCTGGGCTTGTATTCCCAAATGTCCTTTTTTTGTGCTTATACATTTGTTTTCGATGTCTGTCTTTCTATTCCAGCTATTACAATACATTTTCTAGGGTTGTACCTTGCTCTGGGTCTGATCTCATAACCCTAATGCAGATGCACACCTCCCTCATGTTGTTACGTCCGTCACAGACGGAGGAAGAGATTGTGATCTGTTGCTATTGTCCTTTCAGCTGGTTTGAGGTCTAATAGAGATTGGACGATTCAAATGTCAGTGTAAATGTGTTGCAGACAAAGTAAGAAACAGATCGACTTCAACATGCGGACTAGTGATGATCTGATGAAGGTTGTCGAGGACCAGGTGATGTGACAAGCAGTATCATGAATTGCATGTTTGGTATTTGTTGGGAGTCAAAATGTAAGTGTACGTAAACTGATATAGAGAAGTATGTAATTACTTCTCGCTCGTGTAATGTATTATGGTCTGCTCATATACAGCTCTGGAAAAGATTGAGAGACCACTGCACGTTTTTCTTTCATTTTTCTTTTTTTGTTGAGAAGGACAATTTTGAGTGAGGAACAGGAGGGTAACATTGAAGAGGCCACTGCAAATGTTACCCTTCGGTTCCTCACTCAGAATTGTCCTTCAGGCTTTTATTTTTAATGAAATAAAAAGGTGCAGTGGTCTCTCAATTTTTTCCAGAGCTGTATATTTATTTTTAAATACATCCCTGTTGTCACATGTAGGAGCTGTGTGACCCTGTATGGTATCTTCTCGTATCTTTCCTCAGTGGCAAAAAGAACTTCATATGAAAATGGCAGAGGAGGAGGAGCTTGAAAAGGAAGAAGAGGAGAAAAAACGAGAGGAAGAGAAGGAGAGGTTCAAAGAGATGATGAGAAGACGGATGGAGAAGGTGAAAAAGGAAACCAGACCATATGAGCTGCCTGGGGTTTACCAGTCAGAAATGTAACCAGAGCAGTCGTACCTGACACAAGCTGTGACGTGATTCAGCAAAGTACTCTACTGTATTAAAATACAGCTATCTATCCTCTACCAGCCAAACTGGTGTTTGTATATAATTTATATAAAACATTTGTAGATTGTAGTAGCAGCACAACTTAACTGTATTCTACAGTTGTTTTACATTTACAGAAGAGAAAATGTCACAAAAACAAAATGTTAAGCAACCTTTTTTTATATTATTTCCCCTGAAACAGAATTTCCCCCCAAATAATCACAATTATTTTGCAAGAGAAGCATAGCTATATCATTCATTAAAATCACCCCAGATAAACATATTCTGACAAAAAGATAACAAATTGACCAGATAATTGATAGATAAACAATTGTTTGTTATTAGCTACCTGACATTCATATATCCCATTCAAACATTTCCCCCACATTAATGTACATACTTTCACTTGACACAAAGCAAAACGTTTCATTACCATTGAATGTCAACAAGTGCTCCATGGCATGAATCTTTCTTGTGCCTGACACGCCTTCAGTGTGGCTTTAAGCCGATGACGCTGAATGACAAGGCTATTGTCCAGCAGGTAAGATTCCTTACAAAGAAACACTTTTGAGTAGAAACATGAAAATTTGCCTTTTAGAGTACTTTTAGAGACTACCTAGAGACTTTTGATACTAATCAAACTTGTAGTGTCAATCAGCGGTCTTCACGGCCCTACTCAAATGAGAACAAGGACTGTGTGTTATCTGATCACTTGTTAGGTCTACCTCTCTGCTCCCTATGGCTTCCTTGATCACACTGTAAACATCTAAACCAAAGATTTTCCTTGGAACTTCACCAAGTAGTAAAAAAAAAAAAAGAAATTCTAAAGGACGTCATGTTTATCGAGTCCTAGATTGTAAAAATGGCTTTCTCATGGTCTCAGTTTCAACGTGTTAAACATCCAAGCCTCCATGAAGGCAAATATGCAGATTGCAACAAATCCCAGTGGGTGTGTGACCTTTGGCTTTGGAATGGCTGTTTGGCCGACAAGAAAAAGAAGCAAAGTGGCACATTGACTGCTTGGAGTTCCTTAGCAGAAACACACAGAGCACCACAGTCAGGTGGGTGGAATAATGCATAACTGGTTTCCATCAAAGATAACTGCATAGCTTCATTATTAGTGTGGGCTATGGGGTGTACAGGACTGCAGTACTGCACCAATAAATCCACCTGGTTCACTGTTACTAAAGAGGGTTTAGAGGCTACCAGCATTGTTATACCAGTGGTGATGTCATCATTAGGCGCCACATAATGAACTGACTGACGATGAATCAGACATGCTAGGGTTTGCTGAAATGATGCTGGCTAAATGTGGTAGAGTCCAAGTCATAAAACAAATATTTTCCTGAAGTGAACAAAGACCTTTTCACCATAACAGACGATGAGAGGGGTCATAACAACAGACCCATATCAGTTCATGTGAGCACATGGCTGCAGTCCTTTTGCATCCATGTAAAATTGTACGGGACGATCTCCGAATACAAACATCCTGTGTGTGGGCCTTCATCACGTGATTCTTCACTAATAATAATAAGGCACTGGTAAAGTCTTGTCTTTGGAACAATTAAAAAACAGCATCGCGTTACGCAATATCACATTGTTGGACCATTTCTTAAAAATATTCGAAGCAGGACAAGACTGGGTCCGTATCCTTCCCTTCTGAGATACCAAGGAAGGCTGGAAGGTCTTTTTGCATCGCTTACAATTGAAGCCATACCTCTTTCTCTACATTTGAAATCACATTGTAAAGTCCACCGGTTTCTGTTTTGTGGTACAGGAATATGACTGGTTGGTATGTCTTCTCAGTACAGTAGGTTTAAGTGACAAACTCAAAGCACTGTTTAAATGTGTTCACTCATTCATTCGCTCATTCATTAATACATTCATTTATCCAGCCACCCATACCCTGACACCTCAGGATAGGGACACATATTGCACTTGACTATGAAACTTGCAGGGGCGTTCTAGTTCTAGTCCCCGTCCATCTCCCTACATTTTTCCTCCATCCATCCATCCATCTCCCTCTCTCTCTAACCTCTCCATCTGTTCACCTCTCCTCCACCCCTCTCACTTCCATGCTCGCTCCCTCTGTTTTGGTCCCAGGCTCAAGGCTGCATAGCCCCTGCTGACAGGGGCTCAAGAACAGATGAGGCTATGTTTGAAACGTTTCACGGTGCGGGCCAGTTGGGGCTTCCATGGGTGGAGCTCATATAAGCTGCACACGGTATGTGCTGATCTCCATGGGTTTAAGGCTGATCTCTCCTTGGCTGGGCACTCCCTCCGATTGATGCATCAGAGACAGAGAGACCGGGTAGATGCTCTGGAATCTTAGCTCCGAAAAGAACGTCTCTGTGTCCATCTGGGAGAGAAAACACACCCGTACACACATAGATGGAGTCAGATCAAGTCCCATTTAGAGAGAGACTGAAGAGAGAGAGAATCGCGTGCTCCCGTGAGCTGTCACGTCGTTGGAAAACAAAGGTCGTGAATTGACCGACGTGTTTCCGTCCCCTCTGGATCATATGACTTCAGAACGGCTTCAGATCGCTAGAGGGAAGGCTCCCTCCTGAAAGAGACCTTATTCAAATGTCTCTGTGTGTGTGTGCCTTGCAGTGTGCCTGATGTGGGTGTTCATGCCTGTGTGTGTGTGTGTGTGTGTGTGAGTGGAGGGCTTACCTTTCCACGGGTGGTGGCACACAGTAGGCCTGTGTTCCTGTTGGAGAGGCTGCAGTCAAAGCCTTTCCTGTGTAGAATCAAAGCTGACTCGCCCGACGGCCCTCCTCCCGCCTCCTGCGGGAGAGAAAAGAGATTCTTCACACACCACAAACACACCACTGTTAGGCACACACACACACACGCACCACTGTTACACACACACACGCCACAGACACACCACTGTCACACGTACACACACACAATCCTGTTCTCCTCAACACTGGGGTTATTGTAGAGGCCTCTCTTTCACAGGTCAGCTGCATTTCCACAACCATGTTCAAGAAACGCATTCTAAGGGGAGGGGGGAATGGGAGGGGGTAGAAGTGAGGGGAGTAACAGGGGATGGAGAGGGGGGAGGATAGGATGGAGAGGAGAGGAGAGGAGGGAGAAGAGAATAGAGAAAAAGAGGAGAGCAGTGGGGGTTGTACAAGTCGATCTCATCCCCTGGTGTCCACGGTTTCTGGCTCGATACACCAAGTCGTTGCCACGGTGAATAATAAGTGTAGGTAGAGGTGGTGCAGGCAGGGGCCCTGGCCTGAACCAGACCCGCTCTCTGGTTCTGAACAGTTGGCCTGGATGTCTCAGAGCACCCTCTCAATCGAAGAAAACTAATCGCTTGGTAGATCTCGTCTCCCTGTGGTGCAATTACTGCGATCTGTGACTTCAAAAGTGGCTCTGTTACAGAGTTGGCGAGGCTGCGGCCCAGCGAGGTGCCGGGTGTGCAGCTGGACCGCGGCATCCGGGGAGACGGGTACGGCTGTCTAATCAAGCCAATCATGGATGGAGCTGGCCAGGTCGATATGATCCGGGTTAACACACTGCTATTAAGACTGGAAGACAGAAAAGGAAGGGATGGATGGATGGAAAAAGGAAAAGAAAACATGCCGGAGAGAGACGAAGGGAAAGGAGGAGAGAGATGGAGAGAGAGCTAAAGAAAGGGATGAAGAGAGAGAACTTGAGGGAGGTTAACAGAGAAAGGAGACAGAAGAGAGATAAAGAGAGAGAGAGAGAGATGAAGACAGAGAAACAGGAAGGGCAGAGACGGAGGGAGCTGGCCGGCTGTGACGTCACCTTGGCCTGGATGGTGCGGAGGTTGACCAGGTGGATGTCGCAGGGCATGGAGGAGGCCAGTGGGCTGAAGGGGGCCAGGCCCGGGGCCCCATTCTCAGGGTTCACTGCCATAGGGAGCAGGGGGTGGTTCAGGTACAGGGAGGACATGTGGCTCTGCAGGGAAGGGTAGCTGACCGTCGAGGCCTTCTTTTCCTGGAGAACAGAGCCGAGGGAAACACTGAGCCTTTAAACAAACGAGGACAGAGGTGCATGGATCATCTACACACACAGGACATAGATGCAGCTCTGTGTGGACAGACTAGGTGTCCTACTATAGTTGTAGTTGGATCCAGTGTACAGAGTGTTCATCTGTTTGTGTACCGTGTCTCCTTGACTCCTCCCCTCTGTGTCTCCCTGACTCCTCCCCTCCACCAGCAGGCGGAAGGCGCTGGCGGTCAGCTTGTTATCCAGGACGCCCTGGCCCAGCCCTCGGTTGTCATCCTGGTTGAGGCGGCGGTCCATGATGACCTCCAGCTGACCTGGGGGGGGGGGGGGGATGGGATGTTGGAGGTCACAGGTCAGGTGTGTGGGGTTAAAACGTTAAGCTCACACTGGTTTAGTAGACTCACAAGCTGTCACGTGATCTTACGGAAGGAAATGTGTGAGCGAGTCCACAACAGCTGGGAAAATGAATGATTGACCCACAAACCCAAACATATGTTGTTTACACACACACACCACCCATGAACCCAGATATACACACACCGGGTTTAAGGCTGGCGGCTCCTAGGGACTGAGCGGTGATCAGGGTTAGTCTGGAGCTGTGGTCCTGGATGTAAGCCATACTGGTCATGGGGTAGAAGTTGGCCTGCAGGGGCAGCTTGGCCATGGTCCTCCTGGGTTGGATCTGAGCCACACAGCACATCATTGAAATTGCCTTACATCAACTTTTAAGTCCTCCCAAATAGTTTCAATGCAACTTTTGATTAACAGGCCTATCAAACATAAAATAAAAAAAATAAAAACACAAACATGACCTTCTGATCAGGGAGAGTACAAGGAGGCTATTGATCTGGTGGCTCCACACTCTGATCTGATTCACTGGGGAGAATTGGAACTTTATCTGACTTCACTAAGCCAACCAACTTCCTTTATCTGTGGGCAGACGGTGCTCTAACAGACGGTTTGTTGTCTCGTCTTCTGGGAGCGGGGGGTTTTTGGAGAAGAAGAAAATAAAATCCCCAGCTCATGTCTGATCCCGGATAATCCCAGAGAGCGTGGTCAAACGACGGAAAAGTTGCAAATTGATATTTGGAGGAAAGCAAACGGATTCTTTAGCGAAACTGTGGTGGCATGTCTAATTGGCAACACGGACACATCTGTGCAGAGCCTACTTAATGCTGTCTTAAATCATCTCATTCTGCTTTGAAGCATTTGGCATTCAATTCACAATGTTTAAACCAAACTCGGGGAGATCTTTCGTTTATTTTTTGTCTCTGTTTGGGAAAATGGCTTCATAGCCACAGCTCCTGTGTAGATTCTCTGGCGTGGAGAGCCAACCCTTTCAAAGAGTCAATTAGCATCATCGTGATTCGCTTTTTCATTAACAGCTTCTGAAGTCCAGGAATTCAATCTAGAACAATCCCTCCCAGTTGTCCCCAATGACAGAGAGTGAAGCTGGTCTGTGCAGGCACGATTAGGTCAGGGCTGGAACTGGAGAGGCAGGGATGCCACGCCAGGTCACTGGGTTTGAGGTCTGTATCGGCTCTAATTCAAATGTTCTAGGGTTTCCATGGTGACTTATATCACCAGACGGGACCGGGGTGTCTTGCGTTTTTACATCAACCGACTTGGGCTTCGAACCTCTATCCTTGCACGCCTACTGCACTCTCCGTACTACTGTTGCAACGCATTATGTGTTTTGAACGTTTTATTGAGTCATGTGAACTAGCTGAACGACATTACCAGTCTTTCTACAGAATATTCATAAATTGTGAAGGACAGTCACTGTACATCCCCTTGAATATGTATTTAATGCACCACGCTCACCCACATGGATATACTGTAATGTAGCTGGCTACTTAAACCAGCTGAATCATCGATCTGTTGTTCAGAAGTGACAAAAGGACAGCTGTCTGATATGAACCGTATATGAGAAACACTCGAAACACTTGTACGCAATTGAGAGTCAAAGAAATGGGTGGAGTCCTCGCCCGTGGGCGTGTGTGTGAGTGTGCGTGAGTGTGTCAGACGGAGAAGAGGATCCTACCTGGTAGCCATTGAGATCTGTGAAGAATCGATCCTCGCTGTCCAAGTCAGATGTTATCCTCATTGCAATTTCACGGTTGAACTCCCCCCTTATGTCCACAGTGTTGCAGATCTCTACAGCCTGGCCCTCGACACCTGGGGGGGGGGAAGACAGATGGGTGGGGACAGAGAGATGAAGGGAGATATATATATAATATATATAGATATAGATAGATGTATGTAAAGAGAGAGCAGGAATGCGCGAGGGAAATAGAGATAGATGGATGCATGGGAGGCAGTTGGGGGGATAAAGTGGGATAGAAATGAAGGGAGCGAGAGAGCACAGCAGGAGAAAAGAGGAAGAGAAAGTGTCTTGAAAAGATGAGATGGAGTTTCATATTCGTTTGAGACGTTTCCGATTCATGCACCATGATACAATATCTCTTATTCCAATTATTTTGATTTAGTCATATAAACTTTTTTATTTGATGTAATGCTTTGGAATCAACGTTCTGTGGTTTGGTTTGAGATTTTAATTACTGCAGTAGGTCTATGAACATGCTAATCCCTTCATGGGGATTACATTATATTTTCTGGAGATATGGGATGCAAAAGAACATTGTTTGATATCATAATACCTAACTCTAATTTAATTAATCCACGAGGAGGGTGAAGGGGTGGGGGTTCTCCTGGTTTATACACGTGCCCCAGTTGTTGAGATGAAAACGCGTGCAAACGCAAGCCCTGGGCACGGATATTTAATGTGTCGACTCATAAAAGGGAAAACAGAAATGGAAACGCAGCCTTATGGGTGGATGATGATGGGGAAGACTTCCAGGAGGACGAGTGTGTGCATGGACAACAGTCCATCGCCTGGGTAACAGCAGAGTACAGTGCATTTGATTTAGCAGTAGGGGCGGGGGGGTCGGGGGGGTCAGTCTGGGCCAGTGGAGGTGGGCTTAATGGGGTGGGTGAACCAGCAGTGTGTCCGTGAGAGGATGCAGCTGCCTCAGGAGCAGAGCACTGCGGCTAAATGAAGCGCTGTGTGTGTGTGTGTATCTACAGGCTAGCCACAGTACCGGAGCACTGGAGCCAGACTGAGGAGCCTATTACAGAGATCTATGATGTGGCCCCAGACTCAGGCAGCAGCAAAGGCCCCCGCAGGAGGCCTCTCTGCAGTTGTGGCAAGACAAACACTTTTTAATCCAGAACAAGTACACACACACCTTCCCCTGCTCCACAGCAAACCTTTTGTAAGATTGCCCACTTAATCTTTTCCCCATTTCTTTACAAAAAAAGTTTCAAAAGCAAGCATGATGTTGATTTTTTTGGTGGGTCTGTGTTGTAGATTCGGTCTCAGATAACTTTGCTGTCCTTCTTCATTCCAGAAATCGACATACTACCTTTCACTTGTTGGTCTTTTCTGACAGCTGTGTTTACCCCAGCGAAGCGCAAACCCAGCCGTGGATGCCAGGAAATGCTTCTTCTTACCTTGAAGGTTGTAGAGGCGGATTGTGTGAGTCAGCTGATGGAAGGTGGTGGTGATTTCTGAGAAGATGGGGCCCTGGGTCACTCTGATCACTGGAGGCTTTTTGGGAGTGAACAGCTGTAGGAGCAGGGAGAAAAGGAGGAAGAGGAGGAGAAGGAAGACAATTCAATGTGGCTGTAACCCATCCTAACGCACGCAACATTCCCAGCTCGCCATAAACCGCGAAGAGGAGAAGAGAAAAGGACTTCTTCGAGTTCGGCTCAGCACGCAAGTGGAACAAAGCTGTCAGGGATACCTTGGCCTCCCCGTCAGGCAGAAACAGGTAGGCGCCGCTCTTGTCCCGGTTGTTAGTGGTGCCGTACCAGGCGAACTGGACCTTGATCTGGTGCTCCATGCCGCCCTCCTTCCGTCTCAGCCTCTACAGCGGGGGATGGAGAGGCGGGTCACATGATCCATCTGCACCCCTATCACTACTACAAACAGGCTGCCTCACCCTGATGTTATGTTAGTGGTTGTGAGGTCGCTAGCAAACAAATGTTCGAGTTGTGTTTATTCTCTGAGATTTCTTTCCCGGTTACACCAACACACACACCTGAAACGGCCTTTTATTAGGGGCAGGGCTTATTTAACAATCCGATTGTGAACCACAACGACTTGTTCACACATTGAACAAGTCAAAAAACACAATAACAAACAAACTACTACACAGCAGGCTACCTCCATGAGGCCGGTGGCAGTGGAGGTCCAGAGCTGCAGGTGGGGGTTCTGGATGCTCAGGGGGGTGGTGACGTCCTGGGGGAGCTCCGTGTTGAAGTGGTCGACGCTGACGGTGAGCTGGGAGCCCTCCTGGAGGAAGATGTAGTCCGATTTCTCAGCCACTCCGCTCAGCCCCTCCCCGAGCTGGTACACACCCAGGCCGAGCGCTGGCACTTGGGCCACGAACGACAACTAAAGAGAGAGGGACATCCATGAAAAGGAACGTTTTCAGTTTCGCTTGCTTTGCATGTTTTTTTTCTATTGTAGACATAGCTTTGCATGTTTCAGTATCAAGATGAAGAACTTAATAAACAAAATGTTTCGATATGTGATATTTGGTTATGTTTTACTCACTGTTACCATGTGCAAAGTCCTGCGCTCTTACCTGGAAGGACTCTTTAGAGGCGGTTGTTGCATCCTCCCAGACAGCGCTGACCTGGGAGGGAACGGGCAGGCCGTGGGCAGTGAGCACGCGGATGTGGGGCGTGTTGACGTACACAGTGACCACCGAGGAGCGGTCCTGTTCGGTGGGGTTATAAATGACCAGCGACCTGAGGGGAAACACAAACCAGGCTGTTTGATTTGGAAACCTGATGTGTTTTGGTCGAGTGAGATGGAGATACTTTGGGGCTGGATAGTTGATCTCATGGTGGACCTTACCGAAGCTTTGCACTGATCTTCAGAACCGTCTTCCTTGGCAGCGCATCTTGAGCTGGCTGGATGTCATCCTGAGAAACACAATCATGTGGTCCAGTGGATCAACAAACACACAAGCAAACACAACACGACACCAGTGTCAACGCCTCATCTATTCAAACCTCTTTTCTGTTTCCGACAAACATATTTCGCATTTTGCAATATCTATTTTGCATTTTCTAGCACAGATTTATTTAATCCAGTTCATTTACTCATTCTGTCTCTTGGCAATGCAGTTTGCATTTAGGTTGGAATATTTTTTTATGCATTACAAGACCGAATGTTGCTCCTTAACAAGGAAGCCTCAAGAAGAGGTTACAGCGTTTGGAAAATTGATGTTGACTTCCTGCTTAGGCAATTTGCATATTAAAATCAGCCAATGAGCCTCCTTAAGGGACTTTGCCTGAGGTAAGAGGTAAACACTTCAAAGGTAGGCTACACACAAACACATACACACTCTACAAAACGACACACAAACACACTCTACAAAACGACACACAAACACACTCTACAAAACGACACACAAACACAGAAAGCCTCTGCACGCACACACAGACACACTACGGCACGACGCACGCACTCTTCATCAACATGCACACACGACAGCTTGCTGTAAAAGAAACTGACAGAAAAAAACAACAACATTTTCACAAGAAAGGCTGGCAGGTACTGGAGCACCCTAGAGAGGCCTTCATTAGTGGGGCTCTCAGCACTACATGGCATCTCTCACCATTTGTAAGAAGGAGTGGGAGGGGTCGTGACTGTACGTGTTCTTGTCCGACAGCACCAGCCAATGGGCAGAGTTCACCATCACTTGTTTCACATTCAGGATGGAGTGGAACAGCCTGAGAGCAGAATATAGTAGCAGATCCATCAGAACTAGGAAGGGGATAGGTAAGGACAGACCTGAGCAGAAACTCTGGGGATTCAGCCTCGGTACCTTGGCATCCCTACGGGTCCAGCATTGTGTTATGTTCCCACAGTGTGAGCAGTGTTAGAATGGGCTACCTGGTTCCATAGTCAACCACGACCCAGTCCTTGCCGGTCCCTGTGATGGCGTCGTGGTGCTGGAACAGACCCAGGTTCCTCCTGGCTTCACTTAGAAGCTTGTAGTTCTCTACAGCTGGGAAATCAGTTGGTTTCCCAGAATGCTTTATGCTGGCCATGGCGAGGGAGAACAGGATCTCAGCTGCCCTGGAGGAGGAAGAAAGAGAGAGAGAGAGAGAGAGAGAGAGAGAGAGAGAGAGAGAGAGAGAGAGAGAGAGAGAGAGAGAGAGAGAGAGAGAGAGAGAGAGAGAGAGAGAGAGAGAGAGAGAGAGAGAGAGAGAGAGAGAGAGAGAGAGAGAGAAAAACAGAAATAGTTTGTTGATAATCAAAAGCAACACAGTAGCTGGTTCACTATGAAGCCCCCCTGTCATGGCAAAGCTATGTTGGAGCCACATCCTGTTCTTAAGGGGTGAAACCACAGTGGGACACATTGAAGCTGCCTCTGTAGACAGCAGCACGCCATCACACATAGCAGAGACAGAGACAGAGACAGAGACAGAGAGAGAGAGAGAGAGAGAGAGAGAGAGAGAGAGAGAGAGAGAGAGAGAGAGATAGAAAGAGAGAGAGAGAGAGAGAGAGAGAGAGAGAGAGAGAGAGAGAGAGAGAGAGAGAGAGAGAGAGAGAGAGAGAGAGAGAGAGAGAGAGAGAGAGAGAGAGAGAGAGAGAGAGAGAGAGAGGGAAAGAATGACCTTGAAGACAGCGTCTCTCTCTCAGCCATAATGAGAGCAGACAGACATACACCCCATACTGTGCAGTCTCACACACAACTTGAAAGAAAGAAAGACAATTTCAAGACTCATTTATCTGACTGTGTGTGGAAAACCCACCTTTTGTGCCGTCAAAATGCAAATAACAACTTTGCATTTTGTTGTATACATTGACAGCATATTTCTCTGTCTATTTATGTCAATCTATGGCTATATTGTATCTAAGAACACAGCCCGGTCTCTTTAGGTTTAGTCTGCTCACTGTGGTTTGTTTTGCTTATAGAACAGTCGTAGTTGTGCGAGTAGTGTGTGCGTGTGTGTGTGTGCGTGTGTGCATGTGTGCGTGTGTGTGTGTGCATGTGTGCGTGTGTGTGCGTGTGTGCATGTGTGCGTGTGTGTGTGTGTGTGCATGTGTGCGTGTGTGTGTGTGTGTGCATACAGTATATCTGACTGGGCCTCCAGGCAGTAATGAGGACAGTGTCTGTGGGGTTCCACAGTGGGAGCAACCCTACACCCACACCTAGCCCTCACACAGACCCAGATCCAGGTCGCCACCTAGCCCTCACACAGACCCAGATCCAGGTCGCCACCTAGCCCTCACACAGACCCAGATCCAGGTCGCCACCTAGCCCTCACACAGACCCAGATCCAGGTCGCCACCTAGCCCTCACACAGACCCAGATCCAGGTCGCCACCTAGCCCTCACACAGACCCAGATCCAGGTCGCCACCTAGCCCTCACACAGACCCAGATCCAGGTCGCCACCTAGCCCTCACACAGACCCCAGATCCAGGTCGCCACCTAGCCCTCACACAGACCCAGATCCAGGTCGCCACCTAGCCCACCCATGCGCCCATGTGTGACTGCTCGTGTGTGCGTCTGATGGGTTGTCAGTTTGTCATTTAAAGCATGGGGATAAAACCCTCACAATAAACAGAACATTAACGACATTGTGACTGGCTCTAATCACGAACACTTGAAAATGACACACACACACACACATTTCAATTTTCAATTTGCGTTTGAACTACGATAATGACACATTTTTTCATTAACGGGCATGTGTTTGATTAATTGAATCAAACATCAAAGAGCACTTCTTCTTTGTATCAAGTGTTTGTTACGTAATGACTAATCTAACAGTCTATGAAAACAGTCTGTCTGCTGGCCTGTGGCTATCCTGAGCATATCCTCATCAAGCAACGTGCTCATCTTGAATACATTTCTGTGGAGTACCCTTTACTCCACAGAAATGTTCAGCTCTACAGTCACTAAAAACTCTGGAAGTGTGCTGCTCTTCTCCTGGCTGGAGGGACGCTACCTCCTGGAGGGACATGTGACCCTCATGTACCACAGACAGCCCGTGTCAGAACCCGTTCCTGCTGTACCTGAGGTGAGATTCCAGGGTTCGGTCCAGGCGCTTGTAGAAAGGTCTGGAGGTGAAGTAGCCGCTCCAGTAGTGGTCGTCTCGATCAGCGTAGGTGAAGAAGTCTCCACTCAGCACGGGCAGGGAGGCTCCGGGGACGTCGTTGACTCCGGCGTCCGGCTGAGCCGTGGCCTGCTGCCTCAGGGCCACAAAGTAGTCTGTGACCGTGCCAAACTGGGCCTGGAACACCCACACAGGAAAGGATGTAGAGACGGTCACCAAACAGCACGTCATGTGAGGTCGTCAGACAGTTCTTATATACAGAGCTTTGGACTTTGTAATGTGTCTAGCCAGAAGGCTAGTTCAATCATGTATTCGTTCATTCACCAATACACACCTTGACGTGTAGTTCTGGATGGGAGTTCATGTAGTCAAAGAGCTTCTGATAGTTCTGGAACTGCTGGTCCCATTCTAGAGCCTCTGTGTAGCGGAAGTCGTCCCCTAGAGGCACCAGAACCACCTTAGTCCGGAAGAGCTTGGACTTCTTCCGGTACTGGTCCAGCAACATCTGGACCCTGGTGGAGGTCAGAGAACAACAATGTCAAGAAAGATCATGACATGACAGACACATTTCTGTGTAAAATATGCTTAGACAGCTGAATGCTGTGTTATCTCACTGAGGGGAAACAGGAAGGGAGGCATGGCAGCGAAACAGTGCATGTGTTTGGCTCTTAGTCACCTCTCCTGGATGTTTCCCTCCGTGATTGGCTGCGGTGGCACCCTCCAGGGGCAGCTGACCCGGCCACCCGGAAGTCGTTTAAAGTCAAACTGGCAGCAGATCTTGGGATCCGGCCCACATGTGTGGGGCACGTCGTAGCTGTAGAATGGCATCATGTGACACAGGATATCTGTGCTGGCTTCCTGATCTGCACACAAACACAAGCTTTTTAGAGGAGTCAGGTGGCTGAGCGGTTAGGGAATCGGGCTTGTAATCTGAAGGTTGCCAGTTCGATTCCTGGCCGTGCAAAATGACGTTGTGTCCTTGGGCAAGGCACTTCACCCTACTTGCCTTGGGGGAATGTCCCTTTACTTACTGTAAGTCGCTCTGGATAAGAGCGTCTGCTAAATGACTAAATGTAAATGTAGATGAAAGGACTGTAAAGACAGTACAGAAAAACACGATAAAAATCTATTAAGTTTGAATGAAAGAATTAGTGAATGTGAATGTATATTTTTATGTTATTTAATCGATTCTGCTCTATGTCTAGTCTTATATTTATTAAAACAGAGTTTGTTGTGTTTCCAGGCTGTTACCCACGGAATATAGACATCAAGTTATCTAATTGTGGAATGTAGACCCTCTGGCAATTGGTAGAGACAAACAAACAGAATCTGTTTCTCCCCCTCTCTTCATCTCCCTCACATCTCTTTACACGCTCTCTCTCTCTCTCTCTCTCTCTCTCTCTCTCTCTCTCTCTCTCTACACTATCTTTCTTTACACTCTCTTTTCTCTACACTACTTCCTCTCTTTCTGCACTCTACTTCCCCTCTCTTTCTCTCCGTACTCTCTCTCTCCCTACACTCGACCTCCCCTCTCTTTCTCTCCATTCTCTCTCCCTACACTCTCTCTCTCTCTTTCTCTTGGTATGTCTCTCTCAGTCCTCTCCCACTGTGGAGTGAATGAGAGTTCAACTCTGCGACAGCATAAAAGGAGTATAAAACAGAGAAATGATGAGATCTAATCTAGAGAGCGTGGTCTTCTGTGATTGAAGTTATCCTCTGCTCTGCAGTTAACTAACAATAACAAAACTCATAATAGATCTCCCATCATTTCTACTGGATCAGATTATAAAACTGGTCTGGCAGCTGTCAGTGAGAGAGTGGAGAGCTCAGTAGTTGGGCCGGACAGCAGAATGATCACCAGTCATGTGGCATCTGTGCCCAGTAGCTCTGGATACTCCATCCATACCCACAAACCAACAAAGCCTGTTGTGTTAACAATTGCCAGACATCCCACCACAGATGGTTCCTGGCTAATGTGAATTATCTCTCGTACAGTATGCCCACCCACCCCCCCTCTCCCCCCCGATTACAAGGTTGTGGCACCGTGGCGGTCCAAGTTGCTGTCGGCAACGCTTTCCTCACGTGGAATAGGAGGCGATCATGCTCCTGGCATCCGCATGTTAAAGCGGGTTTACGATCCTCGGGCTGTTAAGAGACCCTGCTTGAACATGTGATACGTGTGTAATTACCACTGGACATGAGACATTTCTCTGCTGAATGCTCGACATGTTACATACTACATGCCATATGCTGCTGTCCCTCATTCTACTGCTGGAGCCTGTCACACAATCTGCTCCCCACTCCGCACACTGGTCTGTCCAACACTCAGCGACACGCAGGTCTGTTGACAACTCCACACACTGATCTGGAGCACACTGGTCCTGTATGTCCAACCCACAACACTCTGGTTTTGTACAGCACGGAACACAGTGAACACTGGAATGTGAAACATCCAAAACACAACACGTTAGACCGCACGATGACCTGAGCAGTCCCTCTGGACCAGACCTCACCACCAGGATCTGCCCGTGTAAATATGTAAACACCAGTTGAAAGCAGCACAGAAGTGGCAGGGGGAGGGAGGGAGGGAGTCCTGTGTGTTCTGATCATCACGACAAGCTCAGCCTAAGCATGTATTATCTGTTTTCTCCCCAGGGATTTATATACTGTATACATTTCATCTCAAGTTTGTTCCCCTTTTAGTCAGCATCTTGTTTATCTTTCTGTGTGAAGTTTCTGGTCAAGGCTAATCTGAGCTCAGCCTTTTAGGGACAGTCTGTGTGTGTTTGTGTGTGTCCATGCATGTATACACGTGTGTGTGTGTGTGCATGTATGTGTGTGTCTGTGTGTGTGTGGGAGAGCACACTCCAGCTACTTGCCCCAGTTTTGTCTCCAGTAGAACTCCAAGCTTTTGCTGGAGGCGAGGTGTTTCTTCACAGAGTAGTGAACTCTTTGGATCAGCATGTTGCTAAGCCCCGCCTGTTTCAGGAGGTAAGCCTGAGTGGGCGAGTGGCCAAACGGGTCCACCGCCCAGCCCGTCACAGGCTTGACCCCTGTGGGAGCAGAGGTCAATGGTCAGGTTGCTGATCGTAGGTATACCACACAATCAACAAATAAATATGACTTCGTTTCCACACAAAGAATGTAATGCGATGCACTTTATAAGACGGTTAAATAGGTCGCTTGATTAAGTTTTGCCCATTGTTCAAGTGCACAAGCCTCCATGGTATCCAAAGTTCTACAAACACACGTGTTATAGTCTTCCCTCAGCTCCAATCCCTAACCTAGCCCAGATCTGTTACTGCACTTACCCAGATTCCTCTCCAGCCATTGGTGCCCCTCCAGCAGCTGGTCGATCAAAGCAAAGTAGTGTGAGTTGGCTTCGTCGGGCATCACCCATCCTCCAGTGGCCATCTCCAGCTGGCCCCTCTCCACCAGACTGGGCAAACGAGAACAGGACCAGACGGTGTCACCAACCCCACACGTGCCTCTCCGCCTATCTCTCCTTGTCAAATATCGGCTGTATAAGAGAACCAATCGGATTCCACACACAACCGAGTGTTTCCCTGACTGTCATAGCTTGAATGCAGAGCATGACCTCTAAGGAAAAGGCCAAGTAGATATAACTATCTATTACTCATGTCACATGATACCTTACTCCAAACCAGTCTAGGGGGCCTGTGCATTTGTGATTACTCCTCTCACTATCTGATCTTAACTGTTTGATTTCCTCCTGGTGTGTGGTCTTCAGAGACACTGTAGTTACAGTGTACAGCACTTTGGAAAGCACCTCCATTTTGGGGCTTTAGTTGGCATTCACTCCCAAGCCATCTTTGGAGAAAACACATTACTTATTAGGACAGGAAACACCTTCCTCTGATTTCTGAGTCAGCCTTTTTTTCCAAGAGTCGGGGTGTTTATTTCAATAGCACACTATACAGTGTGTGTGTGTTTGTGTGTGTGTGTGTTTGTGTGTTTGTGTATCCCTCTGGAGACCCACAAGAAGAGCAGGACCAGCAAAACAACAACAACAAAAACAAATATGACCACTCAGCACTTCCTTAATAGAAACTTCCAAACTGCTCTTCATGGCGTTTTCCAAAAAATGTGACATTTTCAATCAAAAATGTTGTCTGTTCTCTACTACTGGACTGGTGCTGAGTGTGGTCTGACTGTCGAAATGTAATATGCATCAGTATCAATAAAGGACTATTAAAAGGACATATACTTCCATCCTCTAAATAGTTATACTTAATTGGCCTATAAAATGTTAGGATTATAAGGTGTACTGTACAACAGAAAAAAATTCAGTTTGTATGAACTACTTATGCCTTGCTCCTTTAATCATGTGCAAACTTCAATCTTAAACTTGAGACCTTGAATTCAGTCAAGTGAAATATAGAGTACAAATTAAAACAGCAAGAATGCCCTTAAAGAAGTAAACAAGGAATATTGTAAAAAAATATGTTTCAAGTTTGCTTTGAACTCCCGGTGAATCGAATCAATAGTGAATAAATGTTTGTGTCCGATTTTTCATTTCTCTTCATCCTTCACCCAGGCCGGTTGCTACTCTTAATTGGCGTTCAGACTGGGAGCAGGAATGCTGGTTGCATTTCATACAGGGTTAGCGTGCATCTCTCAAGGCTACAGCTGCACTGCCTACCGCCTCCAATCCAGGCCCAGGGAAACGAGAGCATGGCCGATACACCATTTGTGCTCTCTTCCTGGGTCTGCTCTTTGAGACTTCCTGGGTCTGCTCTTAGAGATGGGCAGCTCTCTTCCCTTCCCTCATCTATACCGCCTAGGCATCCACCGCTCCCATCCTCTACAGAAGGACCCCACTCTTACCATGCCTCCCCATTCAACACAACCTCAACACCCAAAGGAACACCCAACGAATTGACAAATAGACCTATAGAAAGAGAAAGAGTGAGTGAGAATTTGAATGAGACAGAGAGCACGGAAAGAGAGATGAAGACAGATTCGGGGGGGGGGGGGGGTAGTATAGAAAGAGACATGGCAAGCTGGGTCACTGCCTTCCACAGGCCACACCAACTAATTGATTTCATGACCCCGGAACGTTTGAAGTTAGTTTAGCCAGTTAAAGCAATTCCAGCCCATTACCGAGTGAGATAGGGCAGAGAATCCTTGCCCTATGCTCAGAAACACAGCTGGCCATTGATTCACTCGCCTTTAAAGCATACTATTGCACTGTATTGCTGACTTTCACTCTTACGCTTACGCTGTACACAACCTTGGTTTAATGGGGAAAAAAGGGAACAGCAGAGTGTCTTAAACCTCCAGAGGGCCATTCGTTTTCCTTGCTTCCACCTTCTGGTTCTCACCACACACTCGTTATGTCAACCACACAGAGCCAGACTCACTAACGAAGAAGCCTCTTCTCAGCTGTGTTAAGTCACAACTGGTGACAAACCAACATTTTGTTCCAGTCATATCTAAAAAGACGTAACGTTTTGGTTGGATAGTTCATAAGTCGATGGCATACTGATGCTTCATAGATGCTTGAATTAACAATGAATACATGTTCAATGCCTACCCTCTTACTCTAACCATAAACAGTTGTTGAAATGCCAAAAGATACACAGCTGACTGTCGGTAAGTAGTTTCTTTCTAAAGATGACCCGAATGAAGTGCTCTCAGAATAAAGATCGTCTCTCTGAGCTCTCTGTAAGATTATTTCTGTTCACCTCTTGACAGCGTCTCTCTTCTGGTCGTCGATGCTGTCCCACCACTTGGAGAAGTACGAGATCTCGGACCAGATCATCTTCCTCCTGTGGTCCTCATGGAGCTTCACCACCATGTTGTTCAGGATGTGCTGCGTTTGGTCTCGGTAGTAGTCGTCAAAGGTCTTCAGCCAGCCTGAAAGAAACAGTGACCATACATCCCCGCTGAATGAGAAGGACATGTCCAGTGCACTGGCTCCCAAACATGCACACCTGCAGACACACACGCATGCCCATTGACTCACTTTCTATCTCACTCACCAACTCAATCATGCAGTCAATCAGTCACTATGGTTTTGTGGCTAAGTTGGGTAGTGTGGTGCTTTAAACGCCAGTCCCAGAATCACTCCCATTAGCCATTACATACACTACGAATGAACGCAATCACTGTGAGCAGGAAATGTGCTACATGCCACTTATTTTTCTCATGAGCATATTTCCAACGAGAATCCTTCCATGCATGAATGACTTAAAGGTTCAAATAAAAACGACAAGAATTGAACTCATCGTCAGCATTCCTTCAGAGCCAAAGATTAGATAAGATACGGTCAGCACTAGGAATTGTCTATGTGTGTTTGTTTCTTTGTTTAGCCAGTGGAGACAGTGTAGGCAAATAGACAATTTCTTATCTGGATTAAATGAGGAATTCAAGGCAGGGGCATCTCATCCAAAAGCCTCACACACACACACACACGATAGTGTTTGTCAGCTCACACCCTCCCTTTTACTGAACTGAAGACAGTAATGGCTTCACTCACCAGTCCTCAAACAAAAGCAGTTCTACCTATCCAGGTTCATTAGGTGTCGAACATCCTATAATAATTCACTATTGACGAGACCAGACATGTTCGTGTCGAGACGAGAGCAATACCCTCACCAAAACCCAGACCAATCACGCCTACGCCAAGTTTGATAAATGTGAGTTTGTTAACTATAGTCTGTTCCTTGACTCTAACCACCACCAATACTGTCAGAACTATGCACTTTTTATGTACTTTCTATATGCAGTATTTGTATTTCACAGTTGGTATTTCGTTAAATTAACTTAAATTACTGAAGTTTGTTTAAAAAACACATTCAATTGAAAACCCACAGGATGGTACTTTGTAAAAAACTATTATTTCTGATTTCCGAGGTCTGAGTTGTGTGAGGCTCTGGCTGAATAGTTTTCCCTGTAGTGAAGCAGGAAGCCCCGCCTGTCCATCTGCATGGCATCTTGCCTAGTTTATGTTAAACAGAACATGTCTGTATTGGTAAACTGCGGCTGTGCCCAGTATCCTGGTCAGACCAGAAATACAGCTGCTGTCACTGCTGAGGAGTCACCTGCGGCTGTGTAACCAATCACTGTTCAGGTTACAAAATAATGGAGCCATGTCAACTGAGGAACAATAACAGCCCAGGATATGAGCTGGGTCTGAAGCGGGGGCAGGGGCAGGGGCAAGGTTAATAGCTTGCACATGAGGTAGAGGACACAAAAGAACAGCACTCCTGTTACCAACTAGCCCCGAGCCCTTAGAGAGGGCCATCATTGGTGATCACTATGCTTTTACCATATTATACGCATGCACTACACACACCACAGCACTGCAAAAACACAGACACGCACACAAGCACACACACATCTCAACCACGCCAAACACACACTTCCAGTACAGCTGCCCTCCGAGTTCTTGTCTAAGGTTGAGGTGTGACTGGGCATAACTGAGGGAGACAAAGACTGAAGGCCTCTCTTTCCATTGTGTCTTTAACCAGTCTCTTTATATCCAGTCTCTCTCAACTATAATCTCTCAGCATATCAGATATAGTATTTTATCCATGTATAACGTTCACTTTTTGTCATTTGATTTGACCATTAATTATTTCATGAATTCCATGAATCATTGACATAGTAACTCAATTCTATGTATCCACAAATCAATATCACTGTCACAAAGGACACTAAGGAGTTGCGGTCGATGTGCTGTAACATTGTCTGATTCTATTTGCCCACCAGGGTCGTTGTGCGAGTGTGGAACCACGAAGACCTGCAGAGGCTGGGAGTCCCATTCGTTGTTCTGGTAGGTGATGTCGAAGCCTTGCTTCCATACCCCCCCGTCAGGGTTGTCAAAGGTCAGGAGGTCATACACGTCCAGTAGCTGGAGAGGAGAGAGAAGAGCCAATCTTTAAACCTCTTGTTTACATCCTGTGCAGGTTACATGGACATCTCTCTAACAGAGGTTCAACAGTTATTGAACTCCATTTATTTGTATTGTGATATTTTCAAAAGGTTAATGTCCTAGGGTTGATGTTTGGGCAAAATGATTGCACAAAACAACCACCAAAACAGGACCCACTATCCTTATAAGAGATCCCCCAAGATGTGTTAACTCCTACTGGACTATCTTTGACTGGATTGGGAGAGTTAGTACTTAATTAATACTGATTATAAGACTTCTAATTCCAATCCATGTGACAGGTTAAGCACACACTATGAAAAAGAGAGAGAGAAAGAGAGAGAATAGGAAAGAAAAAACGGTTTGAGTACCTGTCCGTTATCATGCATAAAGACTAACCTGGACTCCCTCAGCAGGTTTGGACACCTCCCTGGAGGCAAAGCGGCAGTCGTCGGGGTCGACAGGCAGGACCAGGGGAGGCGAGGGCAGCAGGTCCGGGTAGGTGCCCTGGCTGACATTGCCCTCCCTGCCGTCCTTCACCTGCTCCTTCAGGTTGATGACCGAGTCTCTGATATTGCCGATGATCTCGTTGTTCTCCGCCAGGAGCCTCTCCAGATGGTCTATCTTGTCCTGCAAGTAGGAAAGCTGGCCCTGGGGGGGGGGGGGGGGGGCATGTTTAAGGAATGCTCCAAAAAAAGGAGACATCATTTAGACATTCGACTCAGAGTACAGCTGTTGATGCTGCCCTGGGAGCTATGGGGAGGAGATGGAACACCACTGCATAGAAGGGCAGCTATACACGTTGACAATGCCTCATGTGACACTTCTTTGTGTGTTCGCTGGAAGCATAAAGGAAGGGGAAGGCAGCCAGTTGATAAGCTGGGACAGGATGCATGTCAAAGCCCTTTCAAATATCATGTTCCATTAAGTGATCAATTCATCTGTTAAGTCATATCCGGTAGCGTGTTTGCTCAGACTCTGTAAATTTTTCACCAGCTATGACAAATCCCTCTTTCTCTCTAGAACTAAACTTAACAAGACCTGTGATCGATTCTGGGGAGGAAGGGCTGCTCTCTCCACCCTGAAATGCTCATTCTCGTTGGACTCTCCAGGAAGTCACGCGTTTCATAGTCGTCGATTGGAACTCTCCCTCTCGGTAGTTGACACGTCTTTTTAAAATGCAACAGCAAGGAAACATGTAGTCCACCGTTTACATATTATGAGTCCCCCAGTAAGAACAGACAATGAATGACACAGACTCGAAATTCTCCAACAGACACACGAAATACAAGACAAGACAGTTGAAGCCAGTCAGTTGGTTACCCTACCAAGCCTACTAGATAAACAGATGTGTAAAAAAAAAAGCAGTGGAAAAACTTACATTTGGAAACTTATCTCCTCCGTTGCTTGGGTTTTTAGAACGATCTAATTGAAGGTGATCCAGCATCAGGTACAACGAAAATACAACTACACAAAATATGGCACTTCCAAAAACTGTGAACTGACGACTAAGCTTCATTCTTTGCTATATTACAGAAACAATTTGTAAAAAATAAATTACAGCATAATGGTGCCTACGTAGTGAGACTTCCAGTTCAGCCTATTCCTTGACTCCGTAAAAAGGAAGAATGTCACTAGACTAAAACCAGCTAAAAGTTGTATAATCCGTCTTGATGTCGGCTATTGCAATGGGATTGTTCATTTTCTTCAGCCCGTTAAACTTTGAGAGATCAATTTAATTTGACAGACGACATCCCTGTAGCCTAAATGCAGTTTACATTTGGCGATTCGCTTGATTCGGGACAGCAAAGATCACTTGGATCAGTGCCGACGAAAACTCGTCCTTCCTGTATTTGCTTTCAGTTAAAAATAAAGTGGGTAAGCGAAAAACAAGGTATGATCGGGCGCCGCCTACTGACTTGATACTTTAGTTGGGTTTGTCCAGGTTAGGTAGCCTAATCCTATGCGTAACTTCAGTTGCCAACTGCAGACACACCATGCGTAAAACGTTGCCATCTAGTTCTCCGGGCACTGACCGTCTCCAGTTGAGTTTCCAAACCAAAAAGCACCTCTCCCAATAGTTACGTTTTTTGTTTTTTTTTACCAAAAGTTTGTAACACATCACATCTAGCGTTGGTTATCTGGGGAATCACAGTAGTGATCCAAAGTCCAAGGTTTCTACATGGATTGTATTTTGATAAAGGCTATCGTTCCTGAAACATCTAGAGTTAAACTGAGAGAAAGTGTTCCAGATGTGCAGCCATGTCATGACAAATATAGCCAAACAGCATCTGTAGAAAGATGTTCTCCCGACTAAAATATCATATCTGCGTCCATGCTTGTCATGGACATGTTATAGACTAACTACTGGAAATAAATCCACTAGGCTAAACGTTTTATTGGTTTGCATAAACAAACTACAACCGCGCAAGCCCATCTGTCGCGCTGGGGAAAAACCTATCCTACAGCCCTCTCTTTCTACAGGCTGTAGTTTGATACAAGAGAACTCGGTACACGCCTCCTTTGACATCATATGATGACGAAAATATGTAGCCCAATTATTTAATGGAGGGAAAGAGCGTATAAAACAATATTGTAGCCTAAGAACAGTGTTGCAGTGGTGACATTTGCTGAAATTTACATTATTTGAAGTTAGGTGTGTAGGCTATGCAATATCGGCATACTCCTCCACATACCCTGCACTACACTAGCCTACTGATGTCAAGAACATATTATTTAAAAACATAGAAATATTTTTCCCAATAACAATTTTTACATTTGAAACTGACTGTTCAGTACCTACAGTGGTATGAGATATGAAAGTGATTGTGGTTTGTTTCGTTTGTCTCTATAAACCTCAGGAATTTATAGTCTAATTGAAACAACTAGGGCCTGGTGTTGTACAGTAAGTTATGTGTTTAAGTGTAGGGGGGGGGGGGGTGCATGTGTTAGGGTTGTCTAGGTATAAACAACATACATTGTATAGGCCCTACAATTGTTCAGTAGTCCTACGTGTGTGCATATGTGTGGGAGAGAGATAAAGAAAGAGACAGACAGAGAAATAGAAAGACATAGTGGTGGGATATAGTTCGGTTAATGTATCGGTTTATTAAACTGCACAACAAACATTTTTGTGTGATCGGTGGTCTTCAGGCATTGCGCTACTTACACGTGCCATTTAAATACTTTGGATTGAGTTCATGTCAGCTAATGGCCGATTGGTGAAAACGTAGTCATATGACAAATGTTTGCTAATGACGTAGCGTACTGGCTGGCTAGGCACAGTGACAGGTTGGGGGAAGTGTCGGACGGACGGAGATAGCTAACCAGCTAGCACGCCTGTAGGACAGGTAATGCCACCTCATTGTGTTAATTATGTTTTTATAGATACTAGATATAGTTTTGAAGCAAATATACCTAGCGCGTTTTTGTTTGATTGCTTGCAGTGGGACCATTCCGCAGCGACGCTAACAATAACAGTAGATGCATTGTTGATTAGCAGGCTATTATTAGCTAGCTAAAGAGGAAGCCCTATCTCTAACATTAAAGCGAGCAACTTTTGAGGAGGCCATTTCCAAGATGCATAACTTAAATGTCATTCTTAATGGCGAGAATATGTTCAAGTAATCAAGTAGGGTTGCTATCTTGCAAGCTAATATGACTCCAGTGTGACAACTAGCTAGCGAAGTGTAGCTAGCTAACCTACCATTGAAATAAACTTTCTTTGATTGCTTGCTAAGACAACGGTAGCTAACAATAGGATGCTAACTAACTAGCTAGTTTTCACATTACCAAATCATGCCTATAATTTTGCTAGCAGCTAGTCTGGCTAATATATCAAACTAGGAACTAATGGTTTAAAAAAACATTTCAATATGAATAATGATGTGCACTGTGCCATTGATGACAGTAGCTAGCATGCTAACTACCCTTCTAGTTACGAGTTAGGTTGCAGGCTAGCAAGCTAGGGGTGGGATTACTTAGGGAGCTGTAAGCAATCTCTTGTAGGCCTATTAACTAAGTGCATAGAAATGCCAACGGGGGGTGTCCAAATCAGTTTGGTCTTACAATGGCCCCTTACACGCCCTTTCATATTACGATGTGATACTCTTTGTCACATTTTGCCAGTGTTCAAAACATGTTGTGTCTCTGTCTGCAGTGATGGGTCAGGAAGCTGGCAAGCCAGCTTGGCCCAAACCAGCTGGAGGATACCAGACTATCACAGGGAGGAGATATGGCCGGAGACATGCTTATGTCAGCTTCCGGCCCAACTCTGCCAAGCACCGCAGTGGAGTCGGCGTGGAGTGGACGGATACAGAACTAAACACAGTCCACAGAGAACCATCCCTAGGTCCGATCATCACCGTATATTA
Source organism: Osmerus eperlanus (assembly GCF_963692335.1). NCBI lineage: Eukaryota > Metazoa > Chordata > Actinopteri > Osmeriformes > Osmeridae > Osmerus > Osmerus eperlanus. Next base: position 5,314,995 of record NC_085031.1, read on the forward strand.
TTTAGCATCTCATCAGATTAAAGATCATTTATGAATGATGTAATGCAATTATAGTCTCCTAGTTTGGTTAGAGAGGAACTTAATTTAGCCCTGAGTGGAGAGGGAACAGAATACGTTTTGTACAAGGCAGCAGCACACTGTAACTGCTTATAGGTTCTCAAGACTGATCGGATTTAAAGGGGCCAGCTTGCTGTCAGTGTAGTGCCTGCAGCGCCCTACCCTACCACTAGAGGGCTATGGTAGATTTATTCTATGATGTGGAATGCATTGTGAGCAGCTAAGCCTATAAACCCTTTATTCTACTCCATAAACGATGGCTGGCTGCTGGGGCTGGTGCACGCCACCTGATAACACCCAGCAAGCTACAGTACATCACAGCCCTCGTCCATCTCACTTTCTCTTCCCTATTTCAAGCAGATTAGATCAATGTCATGTGAGGCTAATTGTTTGACTTGAGTGTGATTGGCTCTCTTCAATGTCTAACTCTCTCTCTCTCTCTGCTTCTCCCCCACCAGCTCCGAAAGGGAACATTTCTTCCATGCTCCAAGCCATCCTCCCCATGTCATCCAACGTTGTACACCCAGAGCTGAAAGCTAAGTCAGGCAATGAGGCTTCCGGGAAGAAACAGTTGTCATCCAGGAGGCCTGCAGAGGCCCCGTCTGTCCTGTACAAGAAGCTGAGGAGCGAGCAGACTGGTGACCATGAGCACAACACGGAGAAGAGCTCAGAGGCCAGCGCCTGGCCCGTACCCGAGGAGGAGGATGCTAATGTGGCTAACGCTAGTGTTGCTAACGCTAGTGTTGCTAACGCCTGTGTGGCTAATGCTAGTGTGGCTAACGTTAGTGTGGCTAATGCTAGCGTGCTGAGCTTTGTAAATATAGATTCCTATGAACCAGACAGCAGTGGGGGGGAGGAGAGCCCTGGGTCGGACCCGTCTCTGGGGCTGCAGAGGAGACTGGACGACATGATTTTTGAGCTGGGGAAGGAGTTTGACTATCTTAGCGGCTTGCACTCGTATTTGTACACAAAATCCTGTGAAGGGACGGATTGTCTTGTCAAAGACCCAGCAGTAAAAGACTTGTCAAACTCCTCTGACCCTGAGGACACTGTCCCTCAGAGGAGTTCCCCAGAACAGACTGGACATACTGAGTCCGATCAGACTTTAACCAGCCCTGGTTCTCTGGGGGAATGTGCTGCCGGCCTACCCCCGGTCTGCCTCATTGGGTCTGGGAACGACACAGAGCAAACGGGGCCGTCCCAGACAGAGATGGTGGTCCGACCCAAAATCCGAAAGCAGACGAGCGAGACTCACCTGGAGAAGAAGAAGAGCTCTTACGGCGAGGAGGAGAAGTCGCACAACAGCGGCTCCTCTGGGAGAACGGCTGCCGGCGGTAAGACCAAGTGCGTGTCAGCGCCGCCGTTCTTCCTGACGCAGACGGAGAGGCCTAACCATGACCTCCTGTTCAGTTTCCCGCTGGCGGACTGTGCTGGGGTCATCCCGATAGAGAGGAGGGGGGGTGGGAGGAGGGAGGCAGAGGAAGGCTATAAAGTCAGCTCTGATGAAGAAGAAGAAGAAGAAGAACTAGAAGACATCTGGGAGGACCTGGACTTCAATGACAAGTGTGCTCCTTTCATGAAGGCCGAGGAAAGGTATAATGATAATAATGTGTTTATTTAGCAGATTTTGTTTTGTCCAAAGCAATGTGCAGGTTGTGGATGGGTGGTGGAATATAAACCCAAAACCTTGTGATCCGCAGTCAAATGCTCTACCACTGAGCTCTACCTATCTCTCTAATTATCAAACAGCCACTAATGAAGTAAATACGCTTTAATGAGGTGCTTGTGACATGATAAAAAGCCATTCAGAAATAAATACACCTATTCAGAAAGAGCAAGACGTAACACAATTAAACTGAATCTGGTCTGTAAACAACACAAAACATCATGATAATCTCCCTGAACTGGTTCCGAGCCCTATGCTGTGTATGAAGTCGGGCTGGAACTAATGTCTGCAGTTAAGCCCCTTCATGAGTGTTAGTAGCTCGGGGCGTGCCGCTGTGTCAGGATTGAGGGAGCAGAGGTTTCTAGCGGCACGTCTGTGTTCGTTGCTAAGGCCTACGTTAAGGAGCTTAGCTGGATGCTAACTAGGTGGACTTGCGTGTGCCGGCATGTGCGCTCTTGATTCTATGCGTGTGTGTGTGTGTGTGTGTGTGTGTGTGTGTGTGTGTGTGTGTTGCTCGGCCACAGCTCTGAGTGCAGTGAGGGGGAGTGGTCGGCGTCATGGACGTCGGACTCCGGGCTGGAGAAGGGCCGTGGCTCCAGTGAGGAGAGCTGGGAGACCCTGCCTGGCCTGGAGGAGCTGCAGGCCCCCAGCAGTGGTCTCGACCCCTCCACCCAGCCCTCAGGGTGAGTGGTGCAGAGATGGTTCAGCCATAGTATAGACTTGCTGGTTGTTTTACACATCCAGAACTGTGGGCTATGCTTCACAGTGCACAGCTGGATGTAGTGACTGAACATGCATCCCAAGCTCCTGAGAACGGAGGCTCTCTTAAGTCTCTCGTCCTGGTCCACGTTTGAAGCTGAGCTGAGTTTGTTTGTGGTTGCCCCTCAGGGAACAGGCGCCCCTGGAAGAGGGGGAGGTGCCCTGGCTGATGTACAACGAGGAGACGTGCAGCTCCAGTGACGAGGAGGACCCCGAGGGCATGAGCCACTTCGTCCACCCGGGCCTCTTCATCCTGGACGGGAACAACAACCTGGAGGACGACTCCAGCGTGAGCGAGGACCTGGATGCGGAGTGGAGGTGGGCAAGAACTAACGAACGCACCCACCCACCCCGTTGTTCTGTTGGAGAATGTGTCACTGGACAGGATGAGGAGTGTGACCTCTCCCTTAGTAGAAACCCACGCTCTCCCTTACTGCTAAGACAAATACAGAAAACAAATGCACCCAAAGCCGAGTGGAGGTGTAAAAGAAATGCGCCCAATGTAGCAGGGCGCAACATACCACCGGTGAAGGGCGAGGACTCTTTTTTTAAAGTAGGATGCTGCCTGCTACTGACGTGTTTGCTGTTGTCCCGTCTACTGCAGGTTGCTGGATGACTTTGGCGAGGGTTTCGGCATGGCCCAGGCCATCTCCTACGTGGACCCACATCTGCTCACCTACATGGCCCTGGAGGAACGCCTGGCACAGGCTATGGAGGTAGAGAGGGGCGGAAGGAGGATGGATGGATGGATAAAGGAATTCATGAGCGAGAGAGGGAGGCATGGCTCGAAGGATTTTGCCGCTCACTCTTTTCAGTTTTGAAACATCCGGCCATATTGTGACCAAGCTACTATTTAACACTGCCCAGCGCTATCACTGTCCCATGTCAATGTGAAATGACTGTGAGTGTTTGCATACCTGTGTGTGTGTGTGTGTGTGTGTCCAGGCTGCCCTAGCCCACCTGGAGTCCCTGGCCATAGACGTGGAGCAGGCCCACCCTCCTGCCACAGAGCAGATGATCGAGTGCCTGCCCCAGATCCCCATGCAGGATGACTTGAGCGGTGAGACGACAGCAGCTCCCACTTCCTCCCTCACACCCCATCCATCTGAAATCTATACATAGGCTTATGAGCTGTATACCAAATGGATTTGTGTGTGTGCAGCGTGAGTCAGTCCCTCAGCCCGCCTGTGACTGGTTGCTACTATGCGCTGTAGATCTCAGGCTCGTTAGTCTGCGTTCAGACCCGTCTTGTTTGATAAGTGACCCGGAGAGCACATCACTACCCCTTCTGTCTTCTTGGAGATATCCCTCAGCTTCACGCCACGCCTTAGCACTGGTGGCGTATCCATCCGCTGACCCCGGCCCCGTCTTGCCGATGGTGTTTGCTAAGAGAGAGGGATGGAGCGCGGAGATGCAGGAATAACTAGCGAGTCGCACACTGTCGCCTTCACGGGAGAACTGATAGGCAGAGCATGCAAATTAGAGGGAGGAGAACATTCCCTCACTCCCGAGACGTTAGTCAAGTTTACAGCGCTGCGTGTACCCATGTATAAATCAGAAAATAACAGAAAAAAGCGGTTTATCATGACTCGTGTCGCTGTGAGGAAGGGTTCCATCTGGGCGGAAGCGTGCGACAACATGCCGGTGTGGGACGCTGCAGATGGGGTTTGATGGATATCTGCCTCATCAGACTTTTGATTACTTCTTCTGTGCCCGTGTCACTCTGACGCTCCTCATTCCTCTCCTATATGCTTCTCTCTTGTCTATTTCTCACACGCGTTGCCCTTCTTCTTTGCTTCGCTCCCCTCTCTTCCTCTGTCTCTTATTGTCCTCTCTCTCTCTCTCTCTCTCTCTCTCTCTCTCTCTCTCTCTCTCTCTCTCTCTCTCTCTCTCTCTCTCTCTCTCTCTCTCTCTCTCTCTCTCTTATTTATATATATATCTTTCTCCTTCCTTCCCGACTCTCCAGGGCAGGAGCAGAGCTGTGCCATCTGCTGCTGTGAGTATGTCAAAGATGAGATTGCCACCCAGCTGCCATGCCACCACATGTTCCACAAGATCTGCGTGACTCTCTGGCTCCAGAAGGTAATGTGTGTGTGTGGCAGAGAGCAAGAGACGGGTCTGTGTCAAGAGAGCTTGCATGTATAGAACTGTTCATTCTCATAGCCCTGTCATTCCAAACATGGCATCCCTATGTGGTTAGTCTCTCCCAACCTGTCAAAATGTGAAGCTCTGCTCATGTTCAGTGTAGGACAATGACTTCCATGCTCTAACCTGTCTTCATGTCGAAAGAGGGGGGGAAAAGAAAGCCAAGGGATGATGATGATGATGGTTCTCCATCCATCTCTCTAGTCGGGTACATGTCCCGTGTGTCGTCACGTCCTGACGCCAGCACTCCCAGAAGCCCTGGCTCCTACTTCATTTGTGTCAGACCAGGACATCCCACCGTCCAATCACAGTGCGGCAGGAACGCGGTGAAGTCACAGGTGTCCAATCAGCAGTGGCTAGCATCCAGAAACACATAATAAAGAGGCCTCTGATGCGTTCACGGGAAAAAGAAAAAAAACCTAGCTGTTATTACTTTTCATTTCCTCTCTCTCAATGTAGCTCAATGTGTGAATGCGGCCACTCTTTTAGTTCTGCACAATGTAACAGTTCCTAGTTCTATGTCCCAACGTGACAGTTCAAGCTTATTTTCTGAGAAAATATTATCTGTATAATCTCAGTCTTTGTTATGAAAAGTGGATAATGATGGAGGTGGACTCGGGAAAGAAAAATATTGTTTCACTCACTTTTACATGCTTATTTTAAAAAAATAAAATAAATCACTGCTTATGTCACTTGTGTTGTACTAACTTCAAAATTCACTTTGATTCCTGTGTTGAAATAAAAATCAGAGTGGCACATGTTCCAATCGGCATCAACTCAATTACATTGAGAATAAAACAAACAATAAAAAGGTTTTTATTGCGTGTACACAGTATAAACATGAGGTTTGGACATCTAAAGGGACAAACCCACTCATCGTGAGGATATGGATGTGAAATGAAACAGAGCAATGAATGTCCTGTTCAACCACACTCCAACTGATACAACTACAAATTCAAATACTGGAATACTAAATGTCCCTCCAGTGCACTGTTCACAAGCTACATGACCTTTGTTCATTGTAAAACTAACTGGTAGAGTATCATCATGACCAAAAGTGCCGTCGAAATAGAGGGTATACCTCAGCTCTTTAGGTTTAGGACTGAGCAACTCTCTTCAGAAATCTGGAAAGGTTTTAGGAAAAGAAAGAAATGGATTGGCTTGGATGCTGTGAAGTTCATCAGAAGGTTGGTGCAACTAGACATACCCTTAAACCTGAAGTTCTTAAACGTGTTCACTGATGAACTGACAATAAGGAGTCTTGGCTTATTAACTGCTGTCTGGAATCATCCAGTCATGGTGGAAATACTAACAGTTCTGAACTGTGTCAACATGAGTGTTGGCAAATTGAAGCAACTCCCAAAACACTGGCAAATGTTTCAATCCAACATCAGATGAGATCAAACTGAAAATGATACAAAAACACAAAGAACTCTTAAAAAAACAAAAACATTTTTAGTTTCTCAAATAAATAACGGTTACTAAACGTTTGGTTTTTATTTGCAGTTTAAACAAGAGTATCTTACTTGAATTCAGCCTACCAGTAGTTCTACAAAAAGAGCACCTTTCTGGAAGACTGGACACCTGTTGTATCAAAGAATGAAAGATGCTACGAGAGAAACTGACAGTTGGTGTTCAGAACCACAACATGAACAACTGTCTGGTACATGTCTGGAATGCAGAATTGCCAATCAAGGGGTTCCATGACAATGACATCATTGAATGGCAGTTGCTTGTTTGTACACAATGAGGTCATGGCAGTTTGACATTGTGAAATGAGGCAGATGATAAAGGCAGGGTAGAGGAAGATATTCAGAATCTTTTATACATAAACTAAGAAAATGTACAAACAATCATGCAGATACAGATTCAAAACAGACCATGTTATCTTTATCGTATACATCACTTGGAAGAAGCTTTCCCATTGGAGGTGCAGAGAAAAAGTGATCCGCTTTTTTTTGCATGGTTGCATTTTCACCAGATTAGTGTTTGAAAAACAAAAGAGTAGAAAAAAACAAAACCAAATATAACATCTACAAGTTATTTACAAAATACAGGAGGAGAAACATAGTATGGTGATATTTGAAAACAGGATAAATCCAACATTTTCATACAAGTACTAAGTGTTTGATGGTTCTACGTGGTGTTTCACAGAAGAGGCTTATCAAAGACACGTTTGGGCTGGCAGCACAAATGGCAGAAGGAGGCTGGTATAGAGAATAGGCGGCACCTCCCAGGTAGTGACAGGGCACAGAGATGGGCACAGGACATAGCAGAGGACCTGGTGTGACAGTACGGACACCAGCAGGTGGCCATCTTGCCTGGGTAAAGTTCTACCTGAACCACCTATGATGTCTTCATGGAAACAAGTCCAGGGCGAGATGGAGGAGTCTCACGCTATGTTGAAGGAAGAGTCTTCTTGTTCTGTGTTTATAGTGAATGCAACAGTACATACCAATAGGTTCATGACTACGATCAACCGGATGTAGAAAAAAGTAAAGTAAAAAAACCCACAAGGAAGTTGAGCGAAAAAAAACGGTCAGTTTTAAAAACTGGAAAACAGTCAGTCAAGGGCATGCAACAGAACAATGTTGTTGACCAACACGTGGAATTTACATTTCATGTAAATGATACATGATTGATACTACAGGTGTGATACATTATGACCTTTACTGAAGTCACAGACGAGAACGTAAGTTAACAGGCAGCACACCGAACACTTGAGAATAAAAGGATTCATAAGGTAAAATAATATTGATTACTAAATTAACATTTGTAACTTTCCTGTAAAAACAAAGGGCTTAAGAACTGAATTATTTGTTTCGTGGTAAATTATAATTAAGGCGGCCTTATTGGAATGTCTTTCACGTTTCAAATAAGACATTTACATAAAAAGGTGACGAATTGCACCTGCCCTTACAGAGTTAACTTAAAGCCAGTAACACATATAGAGATGGAGACATTGAATTAATGTATGGAATAAAATTGAAATTCGATCTAAAATTACATTTAAAAAAGATATACTGTAGGGTCCAAAATGCCCCCAAAGGCCAGGGAACAGTCACATGACTGACACACATCATTAGCATTTCCTTGCTCCTAGGGAAGGGTGTGTGTGTCGTTGTCCTGACAATGCCTGAGTGAAAGAAATCAAATGGCTTTTGACAGAAAAGGCGCTCACTGTCGCTAGATTAATTCCTGGGCTTCTAATTGGCTGTAGACAATCCCTCTGATGTCAGCCACCAGACCATGGTAATAATGTAAAAGAATCCTGTGCGATGGGGAGAGGGGTGCGTTTTGGTCAATGGAATACTGTAGCTATAGTAACGAAGCTAAAGCAGAGACATCGATCTCCATGGTAATGGCTCAATACAGTTGCATAGGCAAAAAAAACAACAGTGATTTATTTTGTGTGAGAAAACGTTTTGACGCACACTGCACTGTACAATCATGACTAGTAGCATCAAGGCTTTGATGTTGGGCATCTCTCTCTGGGTATCTGGGTGGGGGGTGGGGGAGTCCTGGGGACAGCAGCAGGGGAGAAGGTCCCCGTGCTCTGCCTGGCGAGGGCTTGACATTGGGGGGCTTATTTCTTTTTGACTGCGGCCAGGTCCTTCTGGAGGTCAGAGAACTTGGGCCTGTTCTCAGGCTTGTACTCCCAGCACTTCTGCATGGCTTTGTAAACCTCCTCTGGACATTTCTGTGGACAGGACATCCTGTAGCCTACAACACACACACACACACACACACACACACACACACACACACACACACACAGGGGTCAACATCATTACACTACTGGGATTGAAAAAGTTCCCCTCCACACAGTTGACGCCAATCCTGCCAGATGAACAACCTTCCAAGGAAGAAAGGAAGGAAAGAGGGAAGGAAGAATCTATCAGGATAATGAACATGTCTCACCTTTCTCCACCTGCTCCCGGGCCTGCTGATTGGTCATTCCGGGGTAAGGACACACCCCCAGGCTAAAGGTCTCCCACAGCAATATCCCGTAGCTCCAGACGTCGCTTTCTGAACTGTATCTCCCTAGAGATATCAACCAATCCATCAGTCCTATGAACCAATCTAACCATCCATAAGTCCAGCCATCTATCCATCCAAACCATCCACCCATCCATCCATCTTAACCGTCCAACCAACCAACCACCCAAGATAATCCATAATCAATGACTGTATCAAAACAAAACATGGCGTATAACTCCCAGTCAAGGTGACTGAAACATCCCTCTATCCTACAGTGTTCACTGCAGCCAACCAGTGTTGCACCCCCCCACCCCCCCCCCCCCACATCAGTCTGACTCCCAGCGTACCATAGTTGAGGGCCTCGGGAGCGGTCCATTTGATGGGGATCTGCTTGAGACCCGAGGAAGAGTATATCCCGTCATCCTCCTGCCTGGACATCCCAAAGTCACTGATCTTCAGCAGGTTGCTCTCCCCCACCAGGCAGTTCCTGGCAGCCAGGTCCCTGCAGGGGAGGAACGGGGCCGCAGCATCAGCACACACGTGTCGTGGGATGTGTGTGTGTGTGGAGTGCGTCGCGTGTGTGATGTGCGGAGAATCTCGTGTTGTGTGTGCACGTGCGACGTGTAAGTCAAGTGTTTGTGTAGTGTGCGTCGGATCTGTGGGTAGAGTACTTGTGCGTGTGTGTGTATAACGTGCGCATGTCGGTGTGAACCTGTTAGTCAGCATGCTAGATTGGAAAGGGAAGCAATCGAGGGCTGCAATCTGCCCCTCCTGCTAAACCGTGGTTCCCCCCCATCGCCTCTCTATAATCGTCCGTCTTACACCTTCTCTGGTAATTTCCCAACAAGCCTCCCCCAGAGGCCTTTCTGCTGACTGCTTATTCTGGGGGCAAATTAACCTGTCACTCAAGAGATACTGCCCCACTGTGTGACGAAGGGGCAGCGCAGCACAGGTGATGCGATACCGTCCCTGCGCGAGCGCCGGAGAGAAATGCAGGTTTGATTACAGCAAGTCTCTCCGGGCTAGCGCTCCTATCTCCTCAGAAAAATACGTTTTCGCCCCGAAAACAATCATCTCAGGTGGGGGGAAGCGAGAGCAGGGCGCCCTGGGCCCCGTGTCATGGCTGACTGGCTGTTAACTAGATTAGACAGGAAGGACTTCTAACATTTCTCTCTCTCTCTCTAGCAGTCTCCATCTCTCTCTCTCCCTCATCTCTTTTCTCGCAGTTCCTCTCTTGCACATTTCTCTCCTTTGCATGTCCCTCGCTGTCTTTCCTCCTCTCTCTCATCTGTCTGTCTCTTTCTCTCGTTGTCAACTTTGCAGCATGAAGTGTCCCCGGGCAGGGTGTGGAGGTGGAGCGGGTCAGGGGGGAGGGCCAGAGGGGGAGGGCCAGAGGGGGAGGGCCAGAGGCAGGCAGAAGGAGTCTGGGAAGATGTGGGGTGAGAGACGGCCTGAAAAACTCGGACTGTTGAAGCTGATAAAACTGTTGACTGGGAATAGTGCATACCCTTGATGCAATAAGCTGCAAGGGTATGTACTGGAGAAGAAAAAAATTACCCAGTGTTTTAGATGATCTGTCAGTAAGGAGCAGGTCTGTACATGATTGATCGATGTTGGTTACGAGAATAGGATGACCCAGTAGTATACAAACAGATATAACATTGCCAATATAATACCAAGTAATTGTATTTGGGAAACAAAACACTTTTCTATAACTGGGCTATAAGGGTTTTCCAGAGATATAATTTTTGGATGAGATGATTGAACACAAAACTACTATAAAACTCACGAAAAAAAAACCATATAAAACGATATTTTAAGCAGGTTAGGGGTTTTATGAAACATAACTGTGTAACCGAATATGTATCTGTATTGTTGTTGTTGAGTTTCAGAGGTGCAGCACAGTGCCAGACAGCGGAGAAGGCACGTGGCCCCACCTGTGGATACAGTTCTTGGCTTCCAGGTAGGCCATCCCTGCAGCAGCATCCAGAGCAAACTTCACCAGCTGCTTGGTCTTCAGGTCGTCCTTCTTCTTCCTCAGGAACGACAGGAAGTCCCCTCCTGGAGCCAAACAACAACAACAACATCAACAACATCATCAACAGGATTTGAATCGAATTGAGGAGGACCCCTTCAGGAAAAGGTTTTTCAAATCTTAAAAAGTGTCCAGGCTAGCGCTTGTGAGGTGATGTGCCGGACGTACCTGGCACGAGCTCCATGACGATGTAGATGGGTTGCCGCTGCGTGCACACGCCTATCAACTTCACTATGTTGGGGTGGTCGTACTGTTTTAAAATCCTTGGCAAACACAACCCAACACAGAGACACGTGTTAGGTCCTCGACAACAAGCCCGTCACCTAGTATCGCACCACTTAGATCTCGGGTAAGAGGTGGCTGTCGTCGTGAACCTCATGAATTGACAAACATTTGCTACAATTGAAAGCCTTTCTATGACTGGTGAGAAGGGGAGGGGAGGGGAGGGAACGCAGAGCCACCTGGCCTCAGACAGGAACTTGATCTTCAGCTCCTGGGGGAGGTCTTCCTTGCAGGTCTTCACGGCCACGGGCGTCTTGTCTCGCAACGTTCCTTTGAACACCTCGCCGAAGTTCCCCTGCGCAGGGGAGACGCGGAGGGGAGAATGAGACGGGGAATGGAACTGCAGGTGGTGTGAAACACGAACACAAGCCCAGACTGGTGGGGACACACTGCTGCCATTGACAGGATGACTAACACACACGAGGTCAATCTAAATTAAGAGCATTTTTTTACTACGCTGGGTGAAACTTTATCAAACAAATACATAGATACATAAAAGGATGTAGCTAATATTATATATTCTTAAAAGAAATATTGTGACGATTATCTGTTAAACGTGAAGACCCCAGAACTGGACAGGGGGAATTCACCTTGCCAAGTAGCTCTCCCAGGATCACATCCTCATGGTTCAGGATCCATTTCTTGTCCTGGAGGGGGAGAGAGAGAGAGAGACACAGAGAGACACAGAGAGAGAGAAAGAGAGAGAGAGAGAGAGAGAGAGAGAGAGAGAGAGAGAGAGAGAGAGAGAAAAGAGAGAGAAAGAGAGAGAAAAGATTGCAGAACATTTCGAAATGAGAAGATGCTCAGCAGAAACATAAGTGGCCAGAAAGACCAGGGTGTCCTCTGCTCTCTGATTGATCTCCAGCTGAAAGTCCAAGTTCCATATTGGACCAACTCAGCATAAGATCTGAACAGCATTCCCCTCACAGCGAGTCCCTATCTAACAATAATGTGTGTGTGTGTATAAAGTCCATTTAAAAGTACTTAGTGTCTGGAGGCCTCAGCAGTGCTGTAATGACAGCCATCGCTAAGGTTTTACTGGTAATAGCTGTGGTAATTAAAACCCCATTATGTTTCCGTGCGTCTGGGCAGCTTGGGGCGCTCCCTAACCCTACTGAATAATCATCCTGGCTTCGGCTGCGCTTTCCATCCAGACTGTAACACAGGACTGCATGTACACTCAGCTTCACCGTCTACCACAGAGATGACTGGATGAACCACGTCTGATGAGACGAATATTCCCGAGGCCTACGATTGGATAGGAGGGGGGAGAGGGGTTACCTTGACGACGGGGTTGAGGAGGACCACCCCGGACTTCTTGGTGATGACCTGCTTGGTGGTGTAGTGATGTTCTATCAGCTGAGGGATGGTGGGGAAACCAGTGCCTTCGAAACGATACTGATTCTGAGGGGGGGGACGACAGAGAAGAGACCGTCAAACCATGAAAACACGCCTCACTCCGGGGCGGTGGCGTGGGGGGCGGGGGCCTCGGAGGGCTACGCCCGACCGGGTCCAGGTCCGCCGTGGGAACTCACATCGGCGAACTGGATGATGAAGTGGCGTCGCTGCGCGTCGGAGAAGACGGACAGGACGTACTCGCCCGGCTTCCCGTGGCTCTCGCGGACCAGGAAGTCGCCCTGCTGCTTGAGCAGCTCCTGGGCCTCCGTCCTGGGGATGGCCCCGTGGTACCACTCCTGCTCCCCCAGGGGCTTCTCACTGGTGGGGATCACGTCGAAGAACTGCAGAGGAAGACGGGGAGGACGGGGGTGCGTTAACGCTGGGGGGGGAGGCCTTGGTTACGGTCCCCCTCCAAAAAAAGATGATGCGTGCGTGTTCGTCTAATGTCAGTCGGATTATACGATGCATCGCCCCCTCCCTGCTTCTCTCACCAGCAGACTAGTTGCCCGGGGTGTTAATCTTACCGAGGACGAGCCCAGCATTGACTTGGGAGAGCGGATGACAGACGCGATGGAGTGACGCAGGGTGTCCAGCTTTGAAACTCGACTTTTGTCCTGAGAAACAGAGGAGGAGCGAGTGAGTCGGTGACCTCGTATCAAACACACCAGCCCAAACAAATATGTTCAAACTGAGATACAGTCCCTGCCATAAAACGCCAGTTCCTGCCCAAACTTTTTCCTCGTAATAATGATTAACAGAGGAACACTCCTCTGTGGAAGTCAGTGTGTGTGTCAACACTGCCCCCTGTTGGTCTCTGCAGTCAAGTTCAGAACCACCAGATAACCCCTCTTCACAGAGACTACATTTACATCTTATTCATTTATCCGACGCTTTGGACAAAAGCAATGAGATACTGAACGCCACCAGAAACTCCCTGGATGTAAAAGCCAACACCAGAAAATGGTGTCACATTTCACTCCAGATTTCCTCTTAATACTCCCTTCAGGGCACTTAAAGAACGTTACCGTTCATTGACAGTAAATTGCACATACTAGAACATGTACCTGAGTTCCTGTTAGACTCGGTCAGTCTACATGCAGTAATGTGGCAGCACTGACAGAGCTCTCCCCCTGCTCCCACACAGGAGGAGGGGGCTTGGAAAGACATGAGTCACTGGGATGAACACTATCAGAGTGCTTAACACAGCACCAGGCCGGGAGGCCGCCTGGGTGAACACTAGCTATGCAGTCAGGATGGGGCTGAGAGAACGAGACTGGCCTCCTAGACCACATCCTGCTCTGCATTCTCAGAGGACAACAGAGATGAAGCTGATAATCATAACAAATAGAATTGTTTTTCCAGGTTACAAACCTGGTCTGAGAAGCTTCCATACAGTACTCTGCAAAAGTCTTAGGCACAAATACAAATGAATAAAAGTACATAAATGACATAATGACATTTTTTTTTCTAAATATTGCACTTTTATATTGCAGCACAAATAAAGAAGACCCCCAAAGACTATTCAAGAGAATATTCTTAGAAAAACATCTAGGGTGCCCAAGGCTTTTGCACAGTATCTCTGCAGAAGCTCAAATCCCCAATAACCAAGTCCGAAACATGGATGGGCCTCACTCACACTGACCATGGAGTTGACGGAGCGCGCGTCGTCCTCGTAGTTGACCACGGGGGGCGGGTCCTTGCCCTCGTTCTCCTGCATCTTGTGGTGAAGCAGGTCCCTCTGGGCGCTCAGCTTGGCCTCGGAGCAGCGCAGCAGCTGCACCGTCTGCCTCAGCTCCTCCAGAGACTGCTTCTGACTGAGGAGCAGCACCGCACTGTGGGGGGGGGGTCCATAGAAAGACAGATTGAGAGAAAGAGAGAGAGAGAGAGAGAGAGAGAGAGAGAGAGAGAGAGAGAGGGGTCAGTAGAGAGACAGGCACACAATGACGGGTCACACTCCAAAGTATTTGAATATTCTATGGGACGGTAATACGACTTGATCCTCGAAGAAGGACGAGAGTGTGGGGGGGAACCATACTCACACCTTTAGATTACAGGCATTACTGTCAGACTAACAACCCAGTTCAGCTGTTCAACAGACATGCCCAGGATTCATCCTGCCTTAAACTGCTCTCCAATGATCATGACTCCATGTCAGGCTTTCACCTCACTGACGTGTCCAATCATATTTGTTGAACAAGAAACCCCACAACTAATATCTCTGTGTGTGTGTGTGTTGCAACATCTTTGCCTGTCCTCACAATGATGATGATGATGGTATCCCGGCCTGTGCGCAGGATTGCCCAGCAGACCTTGAGCTATGTGCGATGTCTGGGCTCCAGGCAGACAGCCAGAGTGGGCCCTTTGTGCCCAGTCTTCCCCAGCGCCTGCACACATCATCCACATCCATGCTCACGGTCAGCTGCCGACCACAACACCACCCTTCCCAGAAACCCCAGAACTGTACAGAAATATATACCATCTCCAGCACTTTAGAATCTTATGTAGTACTCTGGAACTCTAGGAACCTATTTAGAACCGTTTTAGAACCCTCCATTTCCCCCTGACTGTGCACAACTTTAACAATTGTTCCGAATTGTAGAATCCAGTTTGAAATTCCATAGCCATTAGAACATCATCTAGACCTTAAGGATATTGTTTTGAAATCTAGAACGCCGACAACGAGGGTAGCGGTTCTCGGAGTGCGTCTCTGTGCTGACGACATACTCAGATTTCCGTTCACAGGTCTGGGATGACTCCTGGATCTTGTTCTCCAAGTCCTGCATGAGTTCCTCCTTGATGCGCAGGCTGTGCTGGGTCAGAACCAGCTCCTCTGAGGTGCACTTCAGCCTGAGGGCAGAGGTCAGGGGTCAAACAGCCACTCTTATTGGCTACGAAGCATTGCCATCATGAGATGATAAACTGTTTTGTCCCCAACCCCCCTGTATTCTGTATACAAATACTAAACTACTACATGCAATTCGTCAAGCTCGGCTAGGGTCATTCTGGACTCACATGGCTTGTAAACTGTCCGCAGTCAGATTGTTCCACAAGATCTCGTTGGGTTGAAGATTCTCCGTTTCCTCCAGCAGGGAAACATCAAACTCTACATTCGGCTCTTTGGTGGTTTCTGGAGACCTGGGAGATTAGAGATCCAGTTGACCTTTCGTGTGTGATATTACTATAGCAACCCAACCCTCCTGAGACTGACCCCACATCTCAAAACAACAACGTCTTATGGACAGCTTGCGATTCCGACTCACTTGTAGATCTCGATGAAGTGCTCGTATTCGGACACGGGGTCGATCTGGTCGATGGAGGTGTGGATCTCCTTGTGAACCTTCACGATCTCGTCTGTCAACAGGCTGGTGATCTCACAGTACTCCTCCAGGATCCCCTTCCTGAGATGAGGAAGACCAAACATCCACATAAAACATAAATCAAAAAAATGAAAAAGGCTCATCGGCGAAACCTCCCAAGCAGGGAGCGCAGAAACGATGTGGACCGAAACCAGCCGCGACGGAACACGAGGTCCTCGCTCGACTCCGAGGGTTACGAATGATTTCCCACAGTTGAACGGCTCTGCCCCGTGGACGCATCGCGACCCGAACCCTCTCCCACTGACATCTGCCTCATCTTAGACGGCCGTGATTAAAAACTCATCTTAAGCGGCATTCAGCATTCAGGGGAAAAGAAAAAAAAGAAAAGGGTGCCGCATACCAATAATCCCACAACAGCTATGAAGTTATGGGATTAGACCTTGCGCTGGATTTAATCACAAGGCAACCGGAACATTAGATTGCGGGGGGGGGGGGGGGGGGACAAAGGAGGAGGGGGGGGGATTTCAGATTTGCGTAGGCTGCAGTGTGTTGACATTGTATGACACATGCTGGGTGTGACACAAATCGGGGCCCTTGATAATCGACATACTTGCATCCTCACGCGATGCAAGGCAGATGCATCTGCCGTGCATGTGCACGGGTCACGTGCACACGCACACACACACACACACACAAACGTGCGACACCCCCACGTCGCACGTTCCTCTGTCGTGACACACTCACAGAGCGCTGATCATCTCTTCCTGCATCTTCTGCAGGGAGTCCAGCAGCAGAGGCAGCGCCGTGTCGTGGTAGTGCGCCTGGTGCAGCTGGGCGCTCCGCACCGCCAGCACGTACTGGTTGTGCAGGTTGTGGAGCTTCATGGTGGCCTTGTCGTAGCGCTCCCGGGCCTTCTCTGGCTCCTGCCTGGAAGGGGGACACACACACACGACAAAGTGAATTTGTGACCGTCATTGTTTCCGTGGTTCCACTGTATTTACTGGCAGGTAGCGACGCAGGCACAGAGACACCGTCATCTCTTTTTCCAAAGGGAGATCCCCAGGAAGGTCCTCCTCACCTTTGACCATGGCTTCCTTGTACTTCTCTTTGGCGCTGTGGGCGTCCTTGGTCAGCTGTCTGTACGTGCCTTTCAGCTTCTCCAGGTCGCTCTTCGTCACCTGCGAGGAGACGACAGCGAGAAGCGCCACGTCACCACGGGGGTCAGACGCGAGACGAACCCAGGAGCCCTCACGGCCCAGAGAGAACAGGAACACACAGACCCAAGTGAAGCCTCCCCTCATGTCAACGTTAAATGAACTTAGTTTGCTCTCTTAAGTCTTACCACACAGGCAAGTGTAAAGTCTCCAAGTGACTCATCTTAGGAAACACACGTCACACCAGCAGTGTGAAAAGTAAGTCCGAAAGAGTAAACAAGTGAATGACTTAGAAAGGAATGTAGCTAGAAGGAAACAAAAATGGTTAAGGAAGTGGTGGGTGAGAAAACAGTTTATACAGAGAACGAGCGAGTGTATTTGACTATTACGCTTTCACATAATTAATACAACACTAAATAACACCACCACCCCCACACTCACCACCACCACCACCACCCTCACCCCCTCGAGTTACCACACTAGTATGTGAGTTAGATGGCGAGTTCAGTTTGTGTGTGTCTGAGAGGATGTGCTCGTTCACCTTGTTCAAGTCCGACTCTATCTGGTGGTGGATGCCCTGGTAGCTCTTCTTC